>NC_137810.1:21965938-22043438 GCF_963921795.1 Nannobrachium achirus | reverse complement strand
CTTTCTGAATTAGCGGAGGTTGCACTCGTTAACGTCAAACAGTGTTCTCCGAGCGAGGCTCTGATGTTTATTTTGTTCCTTAATTTGGAAGGACGGTAAGCTCTATTTGCTACTGTAACTACAAGTTGTTTTTTAATAAAGACAGTTGGAAAAGGGTAGATTGATTCTGTTCTTAACGAATCACCAATATTTATTGAGGAAAAAAGGCTGCAGTGCATTCAGCAATTAAGCTTGTTTAGATAAATGTCGGGCAACGGGCTGGGTCGGGCTTCAATTGTCAGTCATGTATCGGGCTGACATTCTGTCGGGCTGGGTTGGGCTCGGGCTCACACATCTGGGTCCGATTAAAGCTCTAGTGTGCTGTCCTTTGTTTGTCCATCGTATCAGCAACCGGATTTCTTTTTTGTGTGTGTGTGTGTGTGTGTGTGTGTGTCCAGCAGAGCAAGCTTATTTGTGTGGCTCGCTTGGGTATATGTATGAGTGAACGGTCCTGAATTTTACAGTCCAGCATTTGAATATCGTCGCTGTCGGGCGGAAACCTTGTATGTCCAAAACCGTTCGCTTTGTATTTATCATTTAAAGAAATGATTTAAAATAGTGAAAATAGCCGATCTACAAGCACACAACGCCTCGCGGTGCGAGGCGTTGTGTGCTTTTAGATCTGCTATTTTCACTAGTCTTGCGCGACAGCCTTGTATGATAAAGCAGGGCTTTACTTTCTGAAAAAAGGGCACACATTTGAATCTGGAAGATACGATTTTTTTTATCAGAAGGGCCCCTGGAGAGCGCTCTGCCCCCTGTGCTCTGCCCCGGGCCCTCCCTCCACGCCTCCATCATCTTGCTCACTACGTTCATCTCCTCCCCCTTGCCACACTTATTTCATTCTGTTCTGTCATTCCCTCTATACTCCCTCCTCCCTTCTTACATGCCCTGTAATCCCATTCTGCTTTTTTCACCATTCACCCATGCACAGCGATTCCATCCATCCATCCATCCATCCATCCATCCATCCATCCATCCCCCCTACCCTCTCTCTCTCTCCCTCGGTGGCTCCATCCCTCCATCAGGAGCATATGCCAGCACACACATGGACAGCGTGCTAACAAGCTCAGATGAGATGGAGAGCAGAGCAGCCAGCCACTCAGGGAGGAGAAATTAAACCATGGCTCGTCTCCTCTCCTCTCTAATGTTTTTGGGGCTATGACACAAAGTCGAAGAGCGAGGACAGACGAGAGAGAGAGAGAGAGCTAGAGAGAGAGAGAGAGAGAGAGAGGGAGAGAGAGAGAGAGAGAGAGAGAGAGAGAGAGAGAGAGAGAGAGAGAGAGAGAGAGAGACCGATGATGGCGAAATGAGAAAAAGACATAGAGAAATGGAACAGACTAGAATATAAAGTCGACAGAAACATGGGCCATGCTGAAGAAACATAATTAAGCAGTAAGCAAGATTTTTTTTAAAAATGGGGTGAATCGGTACCCTCTCAGAGTTGAATCAACACTGAAGATGTGGGGTCCTTGAGATAAAACATGGTATCAAATGGGGGTGCGCTGACTAATGTATATCAAACTATAGGCGGTACTGACATTAAAAAGGTTCAGAATCACTGTACAAAACTATATATGGGAACCCCAATCTACACTGTAAAATCCTCCCTGCTCATTTAACTCAAGAGAGTGCACAAATGGAATCAAATGGACCTGTAAGGGTCCAATTGGTTCCACTTGGGAATGACAGACCCATCCATGTGGACTGCCGGTGGTCCCCGGACCGGACGTTGAGAACCAGCGACTTATATGCGGCTGTGGACAAAACAACGTCATGCATGTTGGCAGGGGCGTCACAAGGGGGGGAGGAGGAGGGGGAGGGGGAGGGGGGGGGGGGGGGAGTGGGACTGAGTTACTAGGGCCTTAATTATTTTATACTTTAGCTATTCAAAAATAGCAGACCTACAAGCTCACAGCGCGGCACCGAGTGACTTGAAAAGTCATGAAAATGTGTGCGAATCTTTGAATATGCAGTAAGTATTTAAACTAAAGGGGCATGTTGTCCCTGGAACAACATGTTTTGAGATGGGGGTCTGTGGCCAAATATATACCCTTTTGGGGGTCCTTCACATGGATGGAAGGTTTGAGCACCACTGACATAGAAACACAGAAGGATTTGAAGTATTTTCACGATTTTTCAAAAATAGCAGATCTACAAGCTCACAGCGCGTCACTCTGTGCCGCGCTGTGAGCTTGTATATCTGCTATTTTTCAATAGTTAAAGCACTAAATAATGCGTAATAATTCACAGGGAGACCACAGTGAATCCTTGTACCCAGGGCCCAGAATTTGGTGCGACACCCCTGCATGTTGGAATAATAACAATAATAATGCAAAATTGTGCATTACCACTGCAGCCTTCCCGGTGCACGCACTTGACCACCGTGCACTGTGAGTCAGCTCCGGGGTGGAGGCTGCATGCTAAAGAGCTGTTATTTGTGTCAAGTGGCTAAACACTGAATTAGGGCCAGAAGGCTGTGTTTTACGTAATGCGATCTGCATCGAGCTGGAGAGAGAGAGCGCCTCCGAGTCCGCAGGGTCACCTGTAATCAAACAATGATTTTGGCTTCTGCACAGAAACCCCAAAAATTACCCACTGCAAGCCAAATAAATATAGGACACGGCTCGCAGGTGCCTTTTCCGTCACCGCTTAACCCTGCAAGGCCCGAATTAATTTCTACTGGCCAAAATGTTTTAAAAACAATCAGATGGTGTTGTAGGAGTCCTAATCACAGGAAAATGTAATGTTAAAAAATTAATAATGTTTTTGTAAGGTTTTATAACCATAAATCATAAATCATAAATCATGCTCTAATTTGCATTTTGGGGATATTTTTCACAATATTAACATATGCACGCGTTCTAGACATTCTAATGATCACGAAAAAAAATATTACAGGCATTTTACTTATGTTTTAGTGAGGAATAGCTTCAGTTAAAAAGTGAGATGTTGTTCGTCCAGACGCTGGAATTTCAACTTCTCTGGGAAGTGTGAATGTCAGTCTCTGTGGGGGGTATTTATATGCAAATATCGTGGCCAATGGCATTGTAATACTAAACAATAGGATTTAATGGTGATGTTAATGTGAAAAAAGAACAGGAAAACTAATTATAATATTTTCTTTTAAATGATTTAAAAAACTTTGCCAAAAAGCAACGCTGGGCCTTGCAGGGTTAACTACAAAATGTGGATATCGCCGCTAAGTGCAGGGTTGGTTTGGCATTCTGTGGAAGGAGAAAAACACACACTTCTCGTAGCGGTGCCATTCACTCAAGAATTATTTTGTCGTTGTTGTCGGGTGGAAACCTTGAATGTCCAAAACCTTCCCTTTTTTTGTTATTTTAAAAACTATTTGAAATAGTGAAAATAGACGATCTACGAGGCGTTGTGTGCTTGTTGATCTGCTATTTTCACTAGTTTTGTGCGACAGTCTTCTATATGATGAAGCACGGCTTTACTTTATGAAAAAAAAACATACATATGTGAAACTTCGAGATACGAGGTTTGACGATTTCTTTTCATCAACTGATGTTAGATGTTGCGACGGCCCGTATTATATCACACAGAGGGAACTGTGGCAGAGATTCAGCTGCTAATAATTCAGGCTCAGAGGCAGAAAGTAGAATGGAATACAATGGAAGTATCTCTCTTCTATTCTAATCTGTTCAATCCCATAACACTAGCATGACCACCTGAAATAATAATAATAATACATAATAAATAATATACCTTCATCATCATTCTTCTCTCTGTCTCTCTCTCTCTCTCTCCCCCTTATTTCCATTTGTTTCCCTGCTTCCTACAGTACAGTGACAAATTGCTTGATTGAATTATGGACAGTGGTTAATCATATTTGAAAAACATCTTTTCATGATCTACTTCTTGCTTCAGATGTACCTGACGAAACATGATTATAGTAATTGTGTTAAATATATATATATATATATATACTGTACATACAGTATGATCTAATTTCCGGAAGAATTTCCTTCTTGGTCAAGTAGAGACGGGCAAGCACCTTGCGCGTTGTGTCCATACATATATGCCATAGATGACTATGTAAAAAGCCTACAGTACATGCTGATCACAGCGCTGGACTTGGTCACATATGTGCCTGGCAGGAGTACAGGTGCAATACTGTATACTGCACACAAAGGACAGTGTATTTCTCACAGCTTGGTGAGCAGGTGCCTGGAAGTGGTGGAAAAAAAGTACTCACATTTATTACTTGAGTAAAAGTATCAATACTGCAATATAGAAGTACTCCGTTACAAGTAAAAGTCCGGAAATCAAAATGTACTTGAGTAAAAGTATGAGTGTTGCCATCACCCCAAGTAGTTACTTTACACCACTGGTGCCTGGTGTGAGGCACGTCACACAATAACACATAGTTATAAGTGGAGATCACATGTATGATCAGTGGAGACTGGAGAGAACAGGCACGTGCACACACAGACAGCAAAGGGGGCTTGAGCCCCTGCCCTTTTACCCGTCTGTATAAAGTGCCCTCTCCAGACCATGAATGCAGGTTTTTACTGTGGTGAAAGAAATGCAAATGCCCCATTTCCATCCCATATACCTGAAGGCAGCATTCAAGAGAATCGCCTTGTCCAAACTCTCCTGAACTCAAATGCAGCATCTCCAGTATTGACTTGATTTTGCTTAGTATTTTAGAACATCTAATTCAACGTATGGCTGTTCCACTCACCAAAAATAACAGATTACAGACAAATTGACCATTGTGATCAGGTCATTATGAGTTAAGAGTAAAATATGGAAATACCACCAAAAAGTGACGGATTGTCATAATGTCACAGGTTCATGTACCACGATGATGATGGCCCGGTATATTTTGGGAGCACAGAAGATATCCGAATCCACTGATAATCTCTAAACAAGTGCTTCTGGTTCCCAACACTTTCTGCATCAGGGCCCACTTGAAAATCTCCAAAGTGTTCAGGGCCCACCTATCTAACCAGCCATGTGCATTTTCAGAGCATGTTTATTTTAAAAACCAATCTATCAAGTAGCAAAAAGAAGTAGAGATCCGAGCACTTGAGGAGATTAAAAATAAAACAATGTTTATTTATCTAAAAACCAACATTTTTCGACCTTACGGTCTTCATCAGGGCAAGACCCCTTTCGGTCAATCTAAAAAGTGCTGGCTTGGATCAATGGAACTAACATTGTGCAGTACACTTAAACATGACTAGTTTAGGAAACACAGGATAAGATGTTAGCATTAACTTCCTATTCATCAGTGTCCCAATGAAAACGCATTTTCCAAAGTTTTAAAGAAAATATACCATGTCAGTTGGTCCCAGTCTGGAAGAGTCTGTGAACTCTGAAACATGTGTATGACGGCGTGTGACATACTGCACGAGTATGTGTGATGTGAATATGCGTGCGTGCGTGCGTGCGTGCGTGCGTGCGTGCGTGTGTGCGTGAGTGCGTGCGTGTGTGCGTGCTCTGTGAGTCCAGGGAGATGAGGTCAGCCCCCATCAGAAGGTTCCCAGTGGAAGGCAATAAAATATGCCGCAGTGACACAGCAACGTGGTGCCCCGGCAATGAGATTTGCAGGATAGCTGTAAATGTTCAATCACTTTCTCTCCACCCCTCTCTTTTCTCGCTCCACCCCTCTCTTTTCACTCTTCACCCCTCTCTCCCCTTTCTTTCCCATCGTCCCACTGTCTATCTCTCTCTCTAACCGAATGGATGGAAAGACAGACAGAGAGCTAGGGAGGGAGAAATAGTGATAGAGAGAGGGAAGCAACATTGAGAGGGAAAGAGAGAAAGAGAGAGAGAGAGAGAGAGAGAGAGAGAGAGAGAGAGAGAGAGAGAGAGAGAGAGAGGAGACCACGGTAGACACAGCAAGGGCATCCTGGTGTTAAATACCCACGACAGACCTAGACAGACAGAGAGAGCACTGGTGTGTGTGTGTGTGTGTGTGTGTGTGTGTGTGTGTGTGTGTGTGTGTGTGTGTGTGTGTGTGTGTGTGTGTGTGTGTGTGTGTGTGTGTGTGTGTGTGTGTGTGCGTGCACGCGTGTGCGTGTGTGTTACAGTTACAGTGTAGTTTGTTGGAACTCTTAGAATCTATACATTCATTACTGTAACTGTAGGGAAGCAGGGTGAGACTCAGTGGTGGAAAAAGTACTCAATTTCTTTACTTGAGTAAAACTATCAATACTGAAATGTAGAAGTACTCCGTTAACACGTCGACGCGTTGTGAGCTTGTAGATCTGCTATTTTCAAATTGCCAAGGTATAAAATAGGGCTACAGTGGTTTATGTATGTTTTATAATATCATAATTTATATCTACAAAGTAGCTAGTAACTAAAGTTTTCAAATAAATGTAGTAAAAGTAATTACTAGTAATATTTAGTAATATTTGGATCTGAGATGTAGTGGAGTAAAAGTAAAAGTATTGGAAATTGGAAATACTCAAGTAAAGTACAAATACCTAAAAAGTGTACTTAAGTACAGTAAAGTAAATGTAATGAGTTACTTTACACCACTGGTGAGGCTGTTGAGAGTGATGTGGTACAGTACAAGGGCTCTGCATCATGACAGATACTGTAGAGGAAAGAAGTGATGAAAACAGACACTCTACTGTACAAGAGGAGTGACAGTGCTATCAGCATCCTGGTCCTCTGAGGCCTGTTGCTTAAAGGACGGATGCATCACACCCTGCTACCTCACAAAGACATGCTTTTCTTTGCGACTTAGCAGGGGTGTCTGAAACAACGTTTAAATGCAATCCCAAAGGAGTACTGTACACGCATCCACAAGATCGACGGGCGCTGGATAACACATTCTAAGAAGAAGAAAGCAAATCCGCACACTGTCTTCGACTCTCCCGAAAAAAGAAAAACCTAGTACAACGTCACGACCTGTGCGGTCTTTGTCAGATAAAATATCTATGAAAGAGCATTTTAAACCAGAAACTGCAGAAACAGGTCTCTCTCTCTGACAAAATAAGAGCAAGAAATAAATAAGTGTTTTATAAAAAAAACAATTACACTCAAACGTACAAAAGAATGAAACCAGAGAGAGTCTTTTTTGACAACCACCCTAACTTACACGTCTACATAACGTAGGTACGTAACTAAAGGTATTCTAGAAGCTTACTACGCTAGAAGCGTAAGTCAACCGGAACTCGCCTAAGCTCTGTGGAAAGTAAACACAACCGTCTGCTCATGGATTACTGCAAGTGATGGATCTAACAGCACATCGATTCGTCTCTTGGAACTTTAAAAAGAAGATTCAGGAAGAAAAAAGTAACTTTGGAACCGGGAAAATATCGCTTTTGTCTGTTTATATTTAGCCACATTTTCGCTGTGAGGATGGGGTCGGAACTCGGGAGAACTATGAAGAGGGGCGACTATAACAGAAATCCACCAAACGAGGTAGAAACAATCATGATAAAAGGCAAATTAAGGGGGGGGGGGGGGGGGAATATGGTTTAGCCTGGAATTGCCCTTTAACAAGGGGTGGCCAGATGGGTGGTCCGCAAAACGCGTAGTTTTTTATTTTCAAGCGGGCCCTTATCCAGAAAAGGTTGGGAACCACTGCCGTATCAAGCCTGATTAGGCCCTAATAATACACTACGATAAGACAAGGTCTCACCCCATCCAAGTTCACAATGCCGTCGCGAAGCTCCCAGATCTGCAACTTTTGCCGAGCCTGACGCAGCTATTGCACTTATCATTATAATCATTGCGTAACAAGCAGAGGAAACGGCGTCGCCATCGGCATGATTAACTCGCCGTGGCGTTGGTGTGTTGCTATTGATTGGGTGTATAGTCGGTGGTTCCCTCCCAGCGTCTCTCAGCATGGATAAATAAACCAAGCGAGTATTGAGCTATCCGTCTGGCGGAGGAGACAGAGAGACGGCCTCCCCCTGCATCATTCCTTGTAAGCGGCAGCCTCAATCACAATAAAAGCCCGCTGGGCTGGCAAGGCTCCTTCACACGGGCTCCACGGGCAAGATCCATGTGATGAGAGCAGGAGCGGAGGGGATACGGGCCAGGGGTGTCGCACCAAATTCTGGGCCCTGCATGGGTGCAAGGATTCACTGCGGGCCCCCAATGAATGTTCTTCATAGGGGGAGCCGTGTTGTTTCTGACGGCAGATTTTGATTTAGTTTTAGTCATAGTTTTTTGAATAAAAATGTCATTTCATTTTAGTCATAATTTAGTCACCTGAAAAGTTTTAGTTTTAGTCTAATTTTAGTCGACTAAATATCATACGTTTTTAGGCGACTAAATCTACAGTTGATTTAGTCAACTAAAATGTATTTTGGCAGGCATTGATGGCATCGTAATGACTGATTTTACAATTGGTTGTGTGCTGAAAATAGCAGATCTACATGCTCACAACACGTCGCCCAAATTTAGACTTTTCTAAAATAGCAGATCTACAAGCTCACTCAGTGCAGTGCTGCAAGCTTTTAGATCTTGCTTGTAAATCTTGTAGATCTTGCAGATCTTGCAGATATTTTTCAATAGCTAAAGTACCAAAATTAATAATGAAGGCCCCTCCACCTTGGGCCCTAGTAACTCAGTCCCACTTTTCCCCCACCTTGTGACGCCCCTGGAAGAGGATACGGCGAGGGGGAAAGGGAAGAGAAAAGGGAGCAAGGGGAGGAAAATGACATGGGGAAAGGTGCACTTTTTTCCCCGGCCTCTCCCTCTTTTTTATCCCTTAATTGGGTTTGCGAGATAACACACTCAAAAGCTCCCCCGCTCACTTTATCTGCGGCGGCTCTTCCCCCTGCCTCTATCCGTCTATCTATCAGGATAATGAATCAGCCATGGAGAGCAGCATTTCACACACAACCACCAATGCATAAATAACACCTCCAGCATGGCTCCGCGCACGCATGCGTGCACCCTCTGTCACGCGCGCGCACTCTCTGTAAGCATACACTCTCTTTCACAGTCACGCACGCACACTCTCTCTTTTTTCTCTCTCTCTTTGCGTCTCTCTCTCTCTCTCTCTCTCTCTCTCTCCTCCCTCTCTCTCTCTCTCTCTCTCTCACACACACACACACACAAGGTAGGGCACAGCAAAGAATGGATGCTGCGGTATCATAACAAGGTCCCACTGTCATAAAAAGCTTTCAGACAAATAGCAAGCTGTCCTTCATCATAAATTAGGTGACCGGTCCAGGAAAAAAGGGAGACTGTGTGATGTTTAATGTGCGCAGCGTGCATGTACGTGTGTGACACACAGGGAACGGCAGGGGCAGAGAGAGAGAGAGAGAGAGAGAGAGAGAGAGAGAGAGAGAGAGAGAGAGAGAGAGAGAGAGAGAGAGAGAGAGAGAGAGAGGGCTCTACTGGCAACATAGGACCCTGGGAACATAATATGACCCTGGAAGCAGAGCACATTGTCGCTGTCAGGTGGAAACCTTGCATGTCCAAAGCTGTTCCTTTTTTTATTATCATTTTAAAAACGAGTTAAGGTAGTGAAAATAGCCGATCTACAAGCACACAACGCCTCGCATCGCGAGTGTGCTTGTAGATCTACTATTTCCACTAGTTTTGTGCGACGGTCTTGTATGACGAAGCAGGGCTTTACCTTTAGGAAAAAACGTAAAAAAGTGAAACTTGGAGATACGAGGTTTCTGCCCGACAGTGACGACATACTGTACGTAGAACCGGGGTACAACACATGACCTTGGGAACATACAGTAGTACAATGTGTCATCATGTTCCCAGTATGTGCCAAATATATAAAGCTGGGAGAAGCGAAGGAGAAGGACTCCATGGTTGTGTGATGTTGATCCACTCACTCACAATGGCAGCAGGCAGCGTGCAGGCATACTGCTCTATAGCTCCCCATGACATCACCCCAACATTACAGCTGCACGCTGGGACTCTGTGTGACAGTCTGACAGCATTCTATCTCTCTCTCTCTCTCTCTCTCTCTCTTTTCTTTTCTTCTTTTTCCAGTCTTTTTCATTATTCCGCCACGGCCACATGGCTTTCACCAGGGACGTGCAGTTAGAGAGGCAGGGGCTGACGTTTCTAAAAAGGCCTTTTGGTGAAAATATCGAAAATCGGAGACCTCCAAGCAAGGAGGTCGGCTATTTTCAACATAGGATGCAGCATTAAATTTCAGAAGAGTTTGGACAAGGCGATTCTCTTGAATGCTGCCTTCAGGTATGTCATGGAAAGGAGGCATTTACATTTCTTTCAGCATAGTGAAAACTGCATTCATGGTCTGGAGAGGGCACTTTCTACAGACAGATAAAAGGGCAGGGGCTCGAGCCCCCTTTGATGTCTATGTGTGCTCATGCCTGGCTTTCACTACCACCTCCGTCTGTCCGTCTGTCCGTCTGTCCGTCTGTCCATCTCATATCTATCTGTCTATCTTAGTTGCTAGCTTCGGCTGACTGCATGATGACAGTCTCATCACAACGGGGAACATGTACACACCTGCCTGACTCTTCACTTCGCTGTACATCTCCATGTAGAAGCTCATCTCGCAATCACCTCTCCATGCATGCATGCAATGCAATGCAATGCAAGCACACTTACGCATGCACGCACACACGCACGCACGCACGCACGCACGCACGCAAGAAAGCACGCACACGCGCACACCTCTCTGTCATACTACTGTACCTCAGGCGTCTCCTCCCCGGCTCACAGCAGGGAGTGAAGCAAATCTCTTCCGTGGTCTCCAGGAGACACTTCTATAATTCAAAGCCATGCACCCTCAGCAAGGGATTGTGTGTGTGTGTGTGTGTGTGTGTGTGTGTGTGTGTGTGTGTGTGTGTGTGTGTGTGTGTGTGTGTGTGTGTGTGTGTGCACGAGCACACTGTGTTTGTGTGCACATGCATCTGTCTGTGTCAATGCAAGAGTATCACAGACCCGTCTATGGACATTGTGCGGTGGTGAAAAGTAACTAAGTGCATTTACTCCAGTACTGTACGATTTTGAGGTACTTTTACTTTACTTGATTATTTAGATTTTTCACAAAAGTTACTAGTTACTTTGCAGATTTGAATTAATAATAATAAAGGAAAAACAAATGCATTAACCACTTAAAGGGATATTACACTTTCAAAAAACTTTTGGTCATTGTATGGTCTAATCAGGCTTGTATGAACACCCTGAACAGTTTTTAATTTGCTTCATTCAGTATTTAGATATTTGATGTAAATGTTACCAGCTCCAACACGCCCAGGCCCTCTCCACATACACACCCATTGTAACTTCAAACTCCATTTTAACCATGATAGATTCATTAAAAACACCCATTATTTTTTTCTGGTGACTCATAATACCCTCCTAATACGTGAGCAGACCGTGTTTTTTCAATAACTTTTTTCATTTATTTTCAATAAAATATTATTGTATTTAATGTTTTCCATTTTCCCAAAGAATTATTAAAAATAAAAGAAAAAGGTTATTGAAAAAACACGGTCTGCTCACGTATTAGGAGGGTATTATGAGTCACCAGAAAAAATAATGTGTGTTTTTGATGAATCTATCATGGTTAAAATGGAGTTTGAAGTTACAATGAGTGTGTATGTGGAGAGGGCCTGGGCGTGTTGGAGCTGGTAACATTTACATCAAATATCTAAATACTGAATGAAGCAAATTAAAAACTGTTCAGGGTGTTCATACAAGCCTGATTAGACCTAAAAGTTTTTTTGAAAGTGTAATATCCCTTTAAGCCCTACAGTATTCAATACCATGGATAATATTTGAAAGGGAGTAATTTTATGTTGGTACAGTGAGTGTATATTGATAGCAATCATTATGTTGGTACAGTGAGTGTATATTGATAACAATCATCCTTATAAGGAGTAGTTCACCCCCAAAATGACTTTTTTCTATTGAGTACTCACGCCATGGAGACTTGAGTTCAATAATATATATATATATATATATATATATATATATATATATATATATATATATATTGGATTTAGTCGCAAATAATTTCATTACAATGTATGTACCTGTAATTGATTTCAGATGGGGACCCAAATACATTTGGCTCCCATCCGGAATCAATGGGGGTAAATATACTATAATAAATTGTTTGTCTTAGGAATGTGACAAATACAAAAAAAAAAAAAAAAAAAAATATTATATATATATATATATTATTTAACTCAAGGCTCCATGACGTGAGCAATCAGTAGAAAAAAAGGCATTTTGGGCGTGAACTTCTCCTTTAAGTAAAAAAAGGAAAAAAGGCCCTTTTCACGACATTGTGTCATACAGGTAGCAGTTAGTTACACAAGGCCTATCCACATGCCTGCAGGGCACCAGGCTTCTGTTGCTGCCAATCACAATGGCTGTCAGGATTACTAATTCACTGCCATGTTGTGCTCGGTCTGCTGACAGCAGAGATGGGCAAATAACCAGCAGCTCAAACCATGCAAGGCGACCAAGAGGCATGCATCAATGTTTGGTCTGTGGTTGATAAAAACAACCCCATGGATGTCAGCACTCAGCATGCATGCCTTTGGATTTAACCACATGAACCCTAGCATCCCTATGGCATGTCATAATAGGAGAACTTTATGTGAAAACAGGAGAAACATGCTGTGGCAGATCTACAAGCACACAATGTGTTGCAACGCAATGTGTCGAGAGCTTGTAGATCGGTGCATTAAGGCACTGGAATTTCTAGCAGCAGTTTTTTTCTTGCTGGATCTCCTTTCCCTCCCTTGCCCTCCCCCCTCTTCTTCTTGCCTTTCTTCTATGGAAATAATGATGCGATAAACAAAAAACACAAAATACATTTAAAAAAAGAAATCACTCACTTCTTTACTTCTGTCAACCTGTGATGTGAAAATAAAGCTGATTTTGATTCTAAAAAAATGTAAATGGGATGTGTTGGCGTCGCTTCAAACACAGAGAGATGGAGATTGCATTTTGAGTTACCGTTTGTTATTAAAATAAGTAAATTACAGATTACCTCCCATATGTCACACGATTCAGGACTGCATTAATATGCCCACACTTCATAAGTGGCTTTTAATCATGCCATATACTCCTGCACATTATGATCTATTAGAATTATTTATACCTTTCCTGAATACATCTACTGAACAAATTGCATTCAGTAAATGTAAATGACTCGTGTTGCTTGTTTGAATGCAAATTGAATGTCAAATTATTAAAAATGTAAGAGAGATAGAGCTTGCTGGGTCACTGATTGAACATCACATCTTGTTGTTACACAAGGAGAGACAGTTAAGACTTGGATTTAATTACTCCAGAAATACATAACCATCCCACAGATCACCTACTGTAAGTGTTGCTGTGAAACTATATTGTGACAGTATGTGTCGTCCTCGAATCACAACACACACAACTCAATTAAATGCAGGTATTTTTTAGCATGATGAATTCATTCAATTGTAATATTATCTGACAGATATCAAAAAATACTGTATCAGTTCGACAGAGCGTGTACTTAATTCAGTATGACCAGAAGCAGCGATAAAACATATCTCTAGTGGCAATACAAATTAATTAATTAATGACCAGATTGTGAGTGGGATTCTTCCTCGTCCCCAGAGACCCCTAGAGCAAATCCAACCATGATAGAGCTCAAACTAAAAATGTAACGTACTGTACCTATGGTATAGTAAAATTCTTGCTTGTTTGAATGCAAATTGAATGTCAAAAATGTATTATGTGTTATTAAGAATGTAAGAGAGATAGAGCTTGCTGGGTCACTGTACGGTATGGTACAATTCAGTTGTCAAAGGTCAAAGACACAGGTCATCTGGTAATGAGCCACTCAGCTACAGTATATGCACGCACGCACGCACGCACGCACGCACGCACGCACGCACGCACGCACGCACGCACGCACGCAGACACTCTCAAACACACACCTGTAGGTAGGCTCGCTTAGCCAAATGTATCTGAGAAATCTAAATTCAGTATGTGGGCTACAACAGCAGAGAAACCTACACTATGAAAACCAATCCTGAAGCTGTCTATGCCAATATGAGAGACTCGCCTAAAGACTTGCATCGGTGCCGCCCCGGCGTGTGGGAGTATGTGCAGTGACAAATATCACCCTATCCCTGTGCGGCTTCCCTCTCCCGAACACGGGGGAGAGAATTGTGCGCCATTGACACATAATCTTTTGGCTTATACTACTAGTTGCCTTGAAACGCATTTCGAACCACATGGGTTAGATATATATCGGTTTCAGTTCAGAACGGACACCACTGCGGCACTTTGAGTAGTATTTTTCATGGTCTTTGAGACGAAATAATAGCTGCATTGGATCCACTGGATGCATTGGAACACAGGCTCTTTTTCCAAGGTTTCCGCCCAACGGCGATGACAAGTGTGTCACATATTCCCTTTACACAGCTTTCCTTGGCATCACCGCTGCCATTTGGGCCCTGTCCCCTTCCTTGATGTAATGTGCTTTTCCTATTCTTAGCGTAGCAAAAACAGGCAGTTACTGTGATTGATATACGCACAACTGGACACAGTTTCTGCTCACTGTTACACGGCGACGGGACGGGGACCACCAGCAGTCCAAATTGACCCTTTTTGGGTATTGTAACTCTAAGAGTGTACACATAGAACCAAATGGGCCCTTAACATTGAACTATGTCATTAATATACCTTTGAGTTGTTGTTGTTGTTGTGTACTTTGCAAGCCAAACCCCACAATCAATCCTCTAGTTCTAGGCAACACAGAAGGGAGGGTATAGGGGACAGTTTTCTTATTCCCACACAGCAACTCAAATTTTTAATGACATAGTTCAATGTTGAAAATGAGTGGTATTCCCCTTTAAGGGACATTTTACTCTCAGAGTGTACAAAGCAATTTACAGTAGGCCTACAGTGTAGATTGGGGTTCCACACTTCTAGTATAATTTAGTTTGGTGATTCTCAACCTTTTTAATTTCAAGGACCCCTCAGTTTGACATGCATATGCCATGGACCCCCATTGGCCATTTGATAACATTTTTCATCTATGGAACCTGAGGCTGAGGCTGAAATTTCTGAAAGGGCCTTTTGGTGAAAATATCGAAAATAGACCTCCAAGCTCACAACACGTCGCAGCATGGAGGTCGGCTATTTTCGGTGTTTGATACCACACTGAACTAAGCATAATCAAGTCAATACTGCTCTAGCTCTACAAACGAGGGCAATTCTTTCAACATAAGATGATGCATTCAAGTTCAGGAGAGTTTAGACAAGGCAATTATCTTGAATGCTGCCTTCAGGTATGGCATGGAAACAGGGCATTTGCATTTCTTTCACCATAGTAAAAACTGCATGCATGTCTGGAGAGGGCACTTTTTACAGACAGGGTAAAAGGGCAGGGGCTCAAGCCCCCTTTGATGTCTATGTGTGCACGTGCCTGTCAGAGAGTGTACCGAATGGACCCGTGAAGCAAATGGAAACGGTCGTTTACACGCCGGGAGTGTGATGATGAATAAAAGGATCTGAATAATGTGTCATTATATTTCACATCAAACTATTCATAGCCGATGCTTCATTCATACAGGTTGATGCGTCTGTTCACGCTGGAGAAATCGACCTCGTTCCAAATAGAAATTGTGTCGCATTCTGTTTGAATATATGACACAATAGTCTGTGAATTAATGCCACGGCCCCTGTCTGTAAGGACCATTAAATTAACCTCCAGGGAGTTTGATGCTGAGCGCTGTGGCGAGCACACAACCTGCACCACTATGGTGGTCATTGAAATCAAACCCAAGTAATAAGATGTCTCCACCTGGGTTTCTATGCTAGCATAGCAACAGATGTTACAGTAGGTAGTGGCGGAAAGCACACTGACTCAAGCACTGTATGTGCTTAAGTAAAATGTTGAGGTACTCTACCCGTACACTTTAATGTAAATGTATTTACGTTTTTCAATTCCTTTATACTCTACTACTACACCTCAGAGGAAAATATTCGCTTTTTTTTTACCCTACTATTATTTGACAGATTTAATAGTTACTTCGAAGATTTCGATTATTATTCCAAACATACATTAACCAATTAAACCCTATAGTTTATACAATTTTTCAACTTTGGTCATTTAAATATGTTTTTTTTTTGTTTTTGTTTTTTTATTCGATAGGACAGCAGGCCGACAGGAAATGGGGAGAGAGATGGGGAACGACACGTGGCAAAGGTCGTCCGGATCGGGAATCGAACCGGCGACGCCAGCAGGCATCACAGCCCAGCATGTGGCATGCGCCCCGACCACCAGGCAATCGGGCGCCCCGGTCATTTAAATATGTTGATACCAATAATTTAGTACTTTTACTCAATTAAAAGTTTGAATTTTGGACTTTTACCTGTAACACTATTTCTATCTATACATTGTGGTATTGTTACTTTTACTTACATATTTTGTATGTGGACAGCATATGGGTGTCACCAAGCAACGGCAAAGTACTGTACTGATGATGTCAAAGCAGGTACTGTACACATAAGGCTGTGTGAAGGCTTGAGTCTGAGTGCATAACTCTGTGTCCTTCCTTGCTTATTCAATGTTGAATACGTTTTGTTAGTTTGCCTCTTTGCAATCTGGGAACCCATTGGGTAAAAGAAAAGGAAATCTTTTTTGTTTAGTTTTTCTCCTTTGAATCTGTCTTGAGAGATTAGCCCATGTGTGGTCTGCGTGTGTGTATGTGTGTGTGTGTGTGTGTGTGGGGGGGGGGGGGGGGGGGGGGGCTGTGCTTGGTGGCATATAGGGGCCAAAGCGTCCTTGGGGAAGGAGACAGATCAGGCAAAAACACGTCCTGTTTGATAGTGAGCAGAACAATGGCCGCCTGCTCTGTCCCGCGGGCTCTCTGTCTGGGAGACAAAACGCCAGGCCAGTAGGCCAATGGATCTGCTCTGAGCCATATCCCAGCTCCTGGGCATCGCCACAATAAACACACTCACGTGCACACACACACACACACACACACACACGCACACGCACACGCACACACACACACACACACACACACACACACACACACACGCACACGCACACGCACACGCACACGCACACACACACACACACACACACACACACACGCACACACACACGCACGCAGAAAAACAGAGATGAAACATTGGCCACAAAGATATTGAAGAAAATACGGAATTAAGGACACATGCACGCTCACGCACACACACACACACACACACCCCCACACAGGGACCCTGGGCACAGCTACAATAGCGTGTGCTCTGTAGCGTGGGACACCCCATCAGTGTGTGGAACTAAAGCAGAGAGCAGCAGAACAGACTAGTTCAGAGCATACACAGTCCTCTATGCCACACAGCGCCGGCGCCGGGCACATTTCACTAACTTCCCCCGACGCCCACACCTGGCACCCCATGCCAAATGATCTATAGCGCCGACTTTGCGCGCGGGGGTGTAATGTGCGCAGGCACACAAAGGCATGTATGTACAGTACATTAACATTACAGAAACAGAAGCATTCATGGTGGGCACTATACTGTACTGTAAAAAGCTCAGGCAAACACATGCACAGGAAAATCCTCATTGTTAAACAAACAATGAGATAATAACACTTATTGTACGGTATGTACAGTGAGTGTCAATTTTTACATAGTAGTTGCGCGCACGCACACACACACACACACACACACACACACACACACACACACACACACACACACACACACACACACACACACACACACACACACACACACACACACACACACACACACAGACTAATCTATAGTAAACACCCCAGCGGGCCAGGCCAGACCAGCCGATCAGTGCTGCACTGATTAACGTCCCCATAGCAACCGATCAGCGGGAAGACGGGCTTGTTTTTCCACTCTATTGTGTGCATGTCACACACACACACACACACACACACACACACACACACACACACACACACACACACACACACACACACACACACACACACACACACACACACACACACACACACACACACACACACACACACACACACACACACACACACTCACACACGTACTGTATGAATTACATGAGCTTAGCGTGCGGCGTGTACAACATAAACAAACATATTGTGTACACAGTATGTGGATATTGAACCTCACATGCCAGCAGGAACACCCTCTACTGGTTGTCCATGAGGGTACTGCAAGTGGCAACTGGCAAAGCCGAAAATAATATATTTTTTATTATAAACCTTTTTTATTATAAACTCATAAAGACGTAATATGACAAAAGTCGGAATAGCTATTATTAATATTTTTGTCATGGCTTTATTTACAGTATTGTAGACTGACAGGAGAGAGATGGGGAGTGACACGCAGTAAAGGGCGTTGGGATCGGGACTTGAACCTGTGGCGCCCTGTCAGGCTACATTGGCGCTCTTTAAAGTAAGTCCTTGGTTCGAGTGGTCAAGTTTGCCATTTTTGACGGGGCCCCTTTTCACTTATACTATATGTTAGTTATGTTGATCCAAGCCGGAACACAGTCGATTGACTGACCATGAAAATAAACCTACTCTGAAAATGCATGCAGCCCACCCATGCCACCACTTATGGCAGCCGATATAGCTGCCGTGTTAAGCTGTGCGATGGGTGGGCTGCTAACGCTGGCTAGATTTTCAAGTGGGCCCGGACCCAGAAAAGGTTGAGTGCTCTACCGCCGCTCTGCACACGTTCAAGTGTACCACCTTTTCCTGCTCAGCAAACCAACGCTGTGTCTGTCAGGTGGGCGCACTGCACAGTGAAAATCAATGTGCCATTTACCAGTTAGGCATTTAGCAGACACTCTTATCCAGAGTGACTTACAAGTACAAGATTAGGGTAAATGGCATGAACACCATAGTCAACAACCAAACATGGATAAATAGCCACGTTAAGTAGATTGCAAAAAAAGAAGGAAAAAAACAACAATTTAGTGCTTCAGAGAATTGCAGGTAAACACCTGTGTGTAAACAACACCGCAATACAGATAACGTGCTTTTGCATTTGTGATCAAGCAAAACAAATCTAAATGACAAAAAATACTCAGTGTTAATTTATCCCTTTGTATCCCTTTGCATTTGAACATTCACAGTGTTAAATATTCTGGGGGAAAAGTGGAAAACCTTCGCAGTAAATAGCAGATCGACAAGCTCACCATAACGTGTTGCGGCGCAACGCGTTGTGAGCTTGTCGATCTGCTATTTTCAGCGAAGCTATAGAGTGAAAACAGAAAGGACTCACTGAGGGATTCAACAACGTATGGGGTTTTTAGTGGTTTCTACAGTGGCATATGTCACATTAAGCTTGTACAGCAGATCTATATTGTTGAATGTCTTTGAAAGGCTCTGGTGCACGGTGCCCCTCGCTCTGCCTCCGGTCTGTCACAGAACCCTCTGATCTGTGCTGTTGGATCTGGACCTGGATCTGTCCTTTTGGGTCTGAGCTTGGTTCCATTGTTCTTTTGAAGGGATATTCCACTGTCAAAAAAACTTTTGGTCATTTAATCGTCTAATCAGGCTTTTATGAACACCCTGCACAGTTTTTAATTTGCTTGATTCAATATTTAGATATTTGATGTAAATGTTATCTGGCCCTCCAGCCTCTCCACATACACACCCATTGTAACTTCAAACTCCATTTTAACCATGATAGATTCATCAAAAACACCCATTATTTTTTCTGGTGACTCATACTACCCTCCTAATACGTGAGCAGCCCGTGCTTTTTTTTATAACCTTTTTCATTTATTTTTAATAATTCTTTGGGAAAATGGAAAAAATAAATAAATACAATAAAAAACAATTTTAAATAAATGAAAAAGGTTATTGAAAAAACACGGCCTGCTCACGTATTAGGAGGGTAGTATGAGTCACCAGAAAAAAATAATGGGTCTTAAGTAAAAGTATCAATACTGCAATATGAAAATGCTCTGTTACAAGTAGAAGTCTGGAATTCCAAATGTAAAAGGCTGAATGTATTGTTATCAAAGAGTACTTAAAGTAAAAGTACTAATGTATTGGTATCAAAGTGTACTTAATGTGCCAAAAGTAAAAGTACAAAATGTTTGAAAACCACCAGTTTACAGTATTTCAGAGTTGTGTTGCAATGTCAGCCATTTTCAGAAGTATCTATAGTTTGAGTCGAGCACTGGGGTCGAGTGCTTTGTCCACTGCTATTTTCCGTTCTGTTATAGGGCTTAAGTGCAGGTTGACGCTGGCTGCTCGGAGGCTTGTGGAGAGGGAGTGAACCCTGCTGCGATGCTCACTGATCTCTGGCCTTCCATCAGCACAACACACCCAGTCCGGGGTCCAGGAGAGCATGTCGTGTTAACAGTATACCATGTTAACACTGCAGTCATGGAGGGGAGGTCAAAAAGGTCTCGCACACATTATAACTATCATGGCCTATACATATATAACAGAGTTGATCCGAACCTTCCCACCCGGCTTCGAACCCGGGTCTCCCGCATCAAAGTCCAATATCTTAACCACTAGACCAAAGAGACATCTTTTTGGTCTGGGGGAGATACTAGACTTTTGAGGCTTCAAGGCTGGGGCTGCGACTCTCTCCGTCACACTCACCCCCCTTTTTGACCTCCTCCTACGGGGAAGCCCGAATCCGGGTCACGGCACCAATGTAACGGAGGTGATCCGAACGTCCCCACCCGGCTTTGAACCCGGGTCTTCCGCGTGAAAGTCCAATATCTTAACCACTATACCAAAGAGACATCTCTTTGGTCCAGGGGAGATACTAGACTTTTGAGGCTTCAAGGCTGGGGCTGCGACTCTCTCCGTCACACATATAGGTCTGGTTGCAACTTAGCCCCATATAGAACCTCACCCTCCGCCGGGGATCTGTTGTTAGCTCCGTGGTGAGGTCCTATACGGACAGTATCAACCCGTTGTCGGCGACTTGCTCCACGGCGGCGGCGATAACAGTTTTCGCGACCATATCCAAAAAATAGGGGTAGGGAAAATGGTTTAAATCGCTTATTTAGTCTCATTAAATCCGGAAAAGCCCCCGGCTCCCTTCGCATTGTAGCAGAATATGGAGTCAGTACTGGCAACGTTTTCCCAATGCCGTCGTATACTTTTCATGTGCCGGTGGAAGGAAAACCGTACTCTGTGAGTGTGGAACTATCCTTATTTCTGGGATATATGGTCGCGAAAACTGTCGCTGTGGAGCAAGTCGCTGACCACGGGTTGATATGTCCGTAGGACCTCACCACGGAGCTAACAACAGATCGCCAGTGGAGGTTGATGTTCTGTATGGGGCTAATTGCAACGTAGAGCTGCTAACACAGGAAGTCTATCATTCAATTCATCAAGATAGTTCGTATACCTATTTGCACATTTCCTTATTCTGAAACAAATTCAAAAATGTCGAAACCGTTTCAGATATCAGCTAAAATAGCAGATCTACAAGCTTTGTTTGCTTATGTTTTTAAAGCCCTTTCGCATATAGGGGCGCTAGCAGCAGGAGGAAATAGCTATTTGGGGGTCCTTGTCAAGGAAAGGTTTGGGAACCACTGCTCTAACCACCCACACATCTACTCTCTTCTCTCTCCCTGCCTGGCTCCCAAACTGTGGAATGACCTCACCCCCCTCAGTCACAACTGCAGACTCATTCCCTGTTCTCCAGCTGCAGTCTGAAACATCACCTCTTCAGACTCCACCTCACCCCCTATAGCAGCCCTCTCTCTTTGCATCACTTCTTGTTGCTGTAATTGATTGATGATAATTATACTATGTATGTGTTGGTTACTTCTTTACATATGTTATTTTGATTGACATACTGCATGTCATTTGGGGGCAAGCTAACATACAGTGTATTACAGGGACTTGCAGAGAATGTTAGAGAGGCAGGGGCTGGAATTTCCAAAAGGGCCTTTTGGTGGAAGCACCGAAAATAGCAGACCTCAAAGCTCACAACGCGTCGCTCTGCGGCACGTTGGTGGTCGGCTGTGTGAAACCAAACTGAACTAAGCATAACCAAGTCAATACTGGAGATGTGGCGTAATGGCATGGATTTCTACACAGAGAGGGCAATTCTTTCAACATAAGATGCTGCATTCAAGTTCAGGATAGTTTGGACGAGGCAATTCTCTTGAATGCTGCCTTCAGATATGGCATGGAAAGAGGGCGTTTGCATTTCTTTCACTGCATACATGGTCTGGAAAGGGCACTTTTTACAAACGTATAAAAGGGCAGGGGCTCAAGCCCCCTTTGATGTCTATGTGTGCACGTGCCTGGTATATTAATTTGTTTGCTTGACCACAAATGCTAAGAATGTTGTGTACATGCAGTAGCATGTTGTTTTGACATATACCTGACATATATGTTATTTACCTAGTTTCTTTTGCACTAAATCATTTTTCTTTGCACTCTACAGCACATGACCAATTACCATGTCGTTATCCTGTGTCGACTATGATTCATGCCATTTAACTCTGATCTTTCACTTGTAAAGTCTCCCTGGATACGAGCCTCTGCTAAATGCCTAAATTGTAAATTGTAATTGCTGTGGAGAAGACCATGTACAGAGAAACAAACACGCTGGCATGCAGGGGACTAATGACAAACAGATCCCCACTACACGTTTACTGTAAGCACGTACACATATTAACACCTCCTATCCTCCGTTGACTATGACCTTTACCAGAGAGCGTCAAGCGGGCTCTGGGCTTCGTTATGACTCAGCTAATGAACTGGGGCATCGCTAAGAAGACTCAGCAACCACAATCACATCCACAAACTTGGGAGTTTCATCATAAATCACATTAGAATGGTGTAAAATAACTAAGTACATTTGCTTAAAGTGATCCCTGGCTAATACGACAAATATGCCTTAATACATTATAATAGTCCTCTATAACTACAATGTAAAATTAAAAACACCTTAAATATTGTATTTCTCCTAGAAATAACGAATCTTTCACTCAATAGGGGAAATGCCTGTCGCAAGTTGATGATGTCATAAATGTTATGTGTGATCTATCCCTATGGAATTTACGGCATGCATGTGCAAAAAACACATTTGAAATATTGATTTGATGCTCATATTAACCATAGGAAATATTAAGTTCGTTTTTATTTTCACATGCATGCCATAAATTCCATAGGGATAGATCACACATGACATTTATGACATCATCAACTTGCGACGGGCATTTCCCCTGTTGAGTGAAAGATTAGCTATTTCTAGAAGAAATAAAATATTTAAGTTGTTTTTAATTTTACTTTGCAGTTATAGAGGACAATTATAATGTATTAAGGCATATTTGTCGTATTAGCCAGGGATCACTTTAAGTACTGTACTTAAAGGGGCACTCCACCACTTTTCAACCTATGTTCATATAATTGGTCCTCACTCAAAAATAGCTTTTTTTTGTTTGTTTTTTTGTTTTTTTCTCAGAGGAGGGCTGTGGGCAGGTCAGAAACCCATCATCTTGTGACATCATCGATTGCCAATCCAGCTTATAGAAACTGCAGGCTTTCTATTCCTGAAAAGTTGCAATTTTAAAGTGGAAGCCATTGTTCTCGCGATAATAAAAATCTAAATATTTTTTTCAAAGATATTGATTAATTTCTTTTTTTGGAAAATGATGATGTCACAAGACGATGGATTCTGAACTTCCCACAGCTCTCCTAGGAGACTTGGACTGAGTAGAAACATTTTTTGATATTTTATCACGAACATTAGTGAGGACCTATTATATGAAGACAGGTTGAAAAGTGGTGAACTACTCCTTTAAAGGGGCACTCCACCACTTTTCAACCTATCTTCATATAATAGGTCCTCACTAATGTTCATGATAAAATATATAAAAAAAATTCTACTCAGTTTGGGTCTCATAGGAGAGCTGTGGGTGTGTCAAATCCTTCTACCGGTGACATCATCAATGGGAAATGCAAGCTAATAGAAACTGCAGGCTTTCTATTCCTGAAAAAGTTGCAATGTTAAAGTGGAATCCATTGTTCTCGTGATAATACAAATCTAAATATTTTTTTTCAAAAATATATTTTTTTGTCAAACGATGATGTCACCGGTAGAAGGATTTGACAGCTCTCCTATGAGACCCAGACTGAATAGATTTTTTTTGCTATTTTATTATGAACATTAGTGAGGACCTATTATATGAAGACAGGTTGAAAAGTGGTGAACTACTCCTTTAAGTAAGCATCTTGAGTACTTTTTCCATCACTGTACAAGAAGGCTCAAGTACCGCAATCACATCCATCCACAAGCTTGGAGTTGGTCATCATAAATCACCTAATATGACAGAAAAGAGCACAGCGTGCTGCAGAAACAAAGTGCACATCTATGTAATGTTGCACACCTGGCACAAGAGCACGAACCTCTCATGTGCAGCATACGCGTGCGGACACACTTTATGACCGATTTAAGACAATAACTGACCCTCCAGACAATAGCAGGAATACCCGCCTCATAATAAATGAAACGTTAGAGCATGTGCAACTGGAATCACCGCCTCATGAAATGGGAATCAATACATGCACATTGTCGTTGTAGGGTGGAAACCTTGTATGTCCAAAAAACGTTTGTTTTGTATTTACGTTTTAAAAATGATTTAAACTAGTGATCTGTAGATTAAACTTGTAGATCTGCTGTTTTCACAACTTTTGTGCGACGGCCTTGTATGATGAAGCGGGGCTTTACTTTGCGAAAAAAATTACAGATTTGAAACTTGGAGATACGAGGTTTCTGCCCGACAGTGGCGACATGCATGCTGCTGTTGATGGGGTGACTTTTACGCGTCGACTGCACGGTAGCCTCAGCTCAAAGGGAACATCTTTGGATTCTCCTACAAAACATCCTCATTTTTTATTCATACTCTGGTAACTCCAGTGTACAAATGCGACCGTTTGGTTACATGTGTACACGCTCAGACTTAAATGAACACTGAGACTTTTACTACTCTCAGATTAATAATTAGGCTACATAAAGACTTTCTGGGGGCTTGTACAATACTTGTCATTGTACAAAGCACTGATGCGTCCCAAAGCTCAGCTGATGAGTGGCACCTGTGACAGACTGATGAAAGAAAGGAATGAAGAGGTTTCTGGTCTATAATAATAACCATAATTAACTTTTCTTAGAAGAGCGTTAATTGTAGTGTGCACACGTACAAGCTATAACCTCTAGTCTCTTGAGTAGTATGGTAATACAGTATGCTGCCAACAGAGAAAACATAACAGTGGATTGTTATATGATAGAGCTAGACAAACAACGTGCTCCAATACAACGATTCACTCAATTAGAATTCAAACTCCAATTCAAATCAGTGCTTACGCACCACATATCTGGAACAAACACCCTGCATGGAGACTGCAGGTCCGCTACAAATCCGTTTTTTGAATAAAAAAATAAAATAAATAACTTTAATAAATGTACTCTCTTATTTTTTTATTTTTTTGTTCTTTTGTTTTTATGGTATTCAAATGCTCTGTGTCCTGAACAGGTGTTTCCCATTAAGGATTTTTTAGTTTTTACTGAATTCAAATGTCCTGTTATAACGTGTTTCTATTGCTTCATGTTTTATATAAAGCACTTTGAATTGCCGTGTTGTTGAAATGTGCTCTGCATATAAACGTGCCTTTGCCGTGCCTCAAATGGCTTTATTGTCTAAATTATTAATTTGGAGACATTGCAACATAAACAGTCAGAGTTTTATTGCGTCCTTTATCTCAGCGGTGAAAATATTATTCCTTTATTACATTCTATTTTATTACATGATAAAAGTGATCTGTAATAGTATAATAAATAGTGATTACAAATTAATTCCATTAAAGGCAATTTAATTAATTAATTAATTTACTATATAATTCAGGCCAGCAGTAATAATGTAGTGCTGTGTGCACACTGAAGGCCTGACTCTTAATTGAACTCTGGGGGTGTAACACTCTCTTGAGCTAAAATGAACACTCCAGAATTGTTTTTCTTTACAGTGTATACTGTATATATATATGGGTCAGTGACGTGACGCCCCAAAAAATGTGTTTTTAAAAAAACTTTAAATTGCAGGCATAAAAGTTATTTACTTTTGTTCTACTCACTCTCAACCTTATGGAAATACATTTTGTTTTTAGATATTTTATTGGAATCAGACTTTATTCAGCAGTTTGTTGTACTTGTGCCTAAAATCGTCATATGGTGTGACATGAAAATAATTGTTCATAAAATGAAAATGGAGTACATCTTTCTTAAGTTACTCACTTTATCAAAGTCCTTTATCATAACTAACCAGTGATCCACTATAGTTTTTTGAAAATTAATTATATCTGTATATTTTTTTCATAATCGACACTCTGTGTGAGGCCCATGTTCATGATCTTACAACATATTTTAAATGTATTCTGTCAAAACTTTCTCTAAAATTACACAAATATTTGTGACTCTTCCTGATAATATTCTCTATGTAATCCATAAACATTTTTTTGGTTTAATCATTAATAAAGGTATGATTTCTCACTATTTGGAATGTCACACCAAATGATTTAGTGTCACACCGTATGATCATATCTTCATGTGTCAAAGCAAACTGTGTTTTAACCTACCTATTAGTGAGTACTGAACTTTACTGATTGATTAAACAATTACCCAGGATAACATGGCCTTAATATTTCTGAACAGGATATTATTGTAGGGCTTTAACATGGGATAAGAAAGAATTGTAGTAGTAGATGGATGATGAGGATGTGCACAGGAATGCTACGCACACCTAAGTCTTCTGCCGGCCCACGGCAGAAGGATCCTAAAGGGACAATAAGGCGCATAGCCACACTTGGAGCCAAGGCATTGAAGGCAACATTTTATTAACACCAATTAGTGGAAACAGAACTCAGCATTCAGGTAAATTGCTTTTTTCCGAAGTCTCCTGAACTTGAACACAGCATTTTTTTGTGTTGAACAAATGTAATTAGGAATCATGACATTACACCACATCTCCACTAGCTAAAGAGTGCTGGGTTGCGCAACTCCGAAAATAGCTGATCTACAAGCTCTCGCAGCACAACGTGTTGAGAGCTTGTAGATCAGCTATTTTCGCTAGTTTTGTCTCGGGTCCTACCTTAACACTGTCCACTGTCCAGTCCAGTGAGTGAAAGTACAAAAGTATTAGATCAGATTAGATTATACATTTAGACTGTATTGTACATCAGCCAGTCGTATTTGGTGAGGGTAGCAAACCGGCTGCCTTGTTGCGGTTCTGCTATGCCACAGACAACCTCCTGCTCTTCGTAGAAAATGCAGTCTCGCCCCTTTGGCTCCTCTCTCCTTGCTGGGTCATTGTTTAGTTTCTCCCTGTACTTTCTCGTTCTCTCAGCACTTGTCATTTTCCAGCTGACAAAAGAAAATGGAATGTATAGTTTAAGACAAAGAGAAAATATTGTTTAGATTGAAACAATATGTTAAGGTTTCTGTGAAGGGGTTTCTGCTCTGTCTGATGAATTTGAAGTATCACTGAATGAAGCTAAATTACATTTTATGTAAAAATGTTTAAAACAAATGTTTAAATGTACAAAAGAAACATGGAACTTTGTTATTTGTTGTTATATCTGTAGTTAAATACAGTATAAATCATATGGTGTGACAGTCAAGTCATATGGTGTGACAAGCAGACATGTCACACCATATGATTAAGTGTCCCACCATATTACTGTTTTCTCCATTTAGGTTTACCTTGAGGCTACTATGTACACATTAGCATGCTAACAGCATGCTAGCTATAACAAAGCAGCCTAGATCTACATGGAAATATGACCAAAACTTCAAATAACTTAAGCTTTTTTTAAAGAAAAGGTGTCACACCAAAAGACATCCAGAATGGTGAGTTTGTCAACATTTCAACAAGATGGCATTTCATGAAAATGTTAAAATCATAACTCACCTCAGACACCTGTCTTGCAGTTGTGCTGGGAGTGCTGAATAGCCTTACAGAAGAAGGACCTCTCTAGCCAATAGGTGTCCAAATAATTGCCTGTTTAATTTTTCCAAACTAGTGTCACACCAAATGATTTTGGGTTGGGGGACAAAATGTTTTTGATCAGAAATGACTGAAAACATTATGCTTTGACTTTGAAAAGATATAGGCTCAAAATAGATTTTTTTTTTAGCCTAAATTCATTTTCAAATGATTTTTAGCAATTCTTTTTCTTAGTTTTATTCAAGTTCCCACTTTGAGCAACAAGGTCAGGACAGTCACACCATATGAGTTTTGTCATGTTTGGTTGAAGATTCTGAAGAAATGAGGAATGAAATGTTTTAATCTTGAGTAAGTTCACATAAAGCTTAAGGTCCTGCACAATATTCAGAAGGTTTTTGACAAATATATTTTTTATTTATACATGTTTGACACCGAGGACAGCAAAAACGTTACGTCACGTCACCCACCCATATGCGTGTATATCAGTGGCCTGCAGCTTCTTTACACTGAGATGTGTGAGAATGTGAGAGCGTGTTTTCTGCCCAAGGCTGCACATGCAGCTCTGTCTTTGGCAGGTATGAATGTATGCATTGTGAGCGAATGGAGTTGGGGGGCTGGAGTGTGGTTGATAATTCTGTTAGCGTGGGCTGCCATAGGGCCATGCTGGTGGAGCGCCGGGCCTTTCTGAATTCACCCTGCTATCGCAGGCCTCCTGAGACCCTCCTCCTCCTCCTCCTCCTCCTCCTCCTCCTCCTGTATATCGTCGTTGTCGGGTGGAAAACTTGTATGTCCAAGTCCGTTCGTTTTGTATATATCGCTTTAAAAATGAACTAAACTAGTGAAAACAGCCAATCTACAAGCACACAACGCCTCGCACCGCGAGGCGTTGTGCGCTTGTAGATCTGCTGTTTTCACTACTTCTGTGTGATGGCCTTGTATGATGAAGCAGTGCTTTACTTTGCTAAAAAAATTACAAATTTGAAACTTGGAGATACGAGGTTTCTGTCGGGTGGAAACCTGGTTATGTCCGAAACTGTTACTGTTTTCAGGTTTCAGATTCAAAAGCACAGCAAAAATAGCGGTTATACGACATCAAAGCGAACTGCGCCGGAGCTTGTTGATGCTATTTTTGCTGTAGTAATAGTATGGCCAAGTAGGGCATTCATTTGCTAAACGAAATAAAATAAGCTACAATATGGAGATGCAAGGTCTCTGCCCGCAACAGCAAAACGATTTCTGAATTCCAACATCATAGTCCAGTCAAGGCGGTGCACACAATATGGCTTAACATGCACACTGAAACAAAGGTACTCGTGCATGCAGGCATATGCATTAAAAATAACACCTAAAATAAAACCAGTCATATAAAACCCATAATAAAAACAAGAGTTGCCTGTATTAATGCCAGCACAAAACAAAGTTCATCCTTCATGGCTAGGACCAAATAATCACCCACTGAGAGAGAGAGAGAGAGAGAGAGAGAGAGAGAGAGAGAGAGAGAGAGAGAGAGAGAGAGAGAGAGAGAGATGTATAAGGCAGAGGGAGAAAAAGCAAAAGAAAGATCATTTCTCTCTCTCTCTCTCTCTCTCTCTCTCTCTCTCTCTCTCTCTCTCTCTCTCTCTCTCTCCCCTCTCTCTGTTGAATAAGAAAGAGGTATAGATAAAAGGCCATTCTGTATTCACTCCGCCCTCTGTTCCATTCCCCCCGAGGGCTGGGATTGGCTCCACTTATTGAAGAACTAAGAGCCATTGGTGGACACTGACAGGCAGATAAAAGTGTGATATGAAAAAAGAGAGAGAGAGAGAGAGAAGGAGGAGGAAGAAAGGGGGGAGGATGCACGTGAGATGGATAGATTGTGAGAGAAAAGCCTCCACACCATTTGGCTTGCTTCATCCATGTCTTCTTTCATCTACGAGGCTGTATATCGTCGTTGTCGGGTGGAAAACTTGTATGTCCAAGACCGTTCGTTTTGTATTTATCGTTTTAAAAATGAACTACACTGGTGAAAACAGCCGATCTACAAGCACACAACGCCTCGCACCGCGAGGCGTTGTGTGCTTGTAGATCTGCTGTTTTCACTACTTTTGTGCGACGGCCTTTATGATAAAGCAGGGCTTTGCTTTGCAAAAGAACGTACAAATTTGAAACTTGGAGATACGAGGTTTCCGCCCGACAACGACGATATATTCACACACTAGCAAGCACATACAGTACACACGCATGCAACCACGCATGAGTGGACACAGCAGGCATGTTCGCACGCACACATAAGCACGCACATCTGCCTGGCTAAAATGGAGTATTATGACCTTGCATCATTGTCCAAGGTCAAACACTTGTGGTTGGCTGGTGATTGGAAATGAAAGGGCACGAAGAAAAGACATGGTAATCTCCATAATCTCTATTACATCCAGCTGCTTTGGCTCCCATTAACTTCTCCAGCTTGTGATAACCAGGTGGTCTTTGAGGAGGCAATGGCCACCATTTAGGCCCTGAAAGCCATTTTAATTCCAAAGGGGCTGGAACATGTATGCTGAGATAACTGAAGTGGGGAAATTGACTACATTTAGTATCTGAATGGGATGGAGTACCTTTTGGTATGAGGTCAGAAAGGGTCAGAGTGGACCGCAGTGAGATGTGGGACCTGGAAGATTAGTGCAGTGGTTCCTTAACAATGGGCCGGGACCCATTTTTGGGTCACAGACGCATTTTTATGGGTCGCGATTACATTTTCCGAGGCAATTTTAGGCACAGAAAAAAGGCATTTTTCAAAAGAATTACCATGAAATACTGAAAATAGTAGATCCGTTTTTTTTCACTATTAAATAGGGCTTAAGCGAAGTGCTGATGGCCTACTGTAGCTGTTAAGGTGTGTACCATAATTATGGCATTAATGCAGCCTAACAGTGTGTCCTGGGCACGATTCCTGAGCCCGGCAGACCTTTGCTGTGTGTCACTCCCAGACTCTTTCCCTTTTCTTGGCTTGAGCAGTTAAGGGAGACACAAAATCTAGCTTTTGGGTCTGGAGCCAAACGGTTTGGGAACCACTAGATTAGTGCCTCTTAGGTAGATGACAGATCTGTTTACTTCTATGCTTACACATTCCAGATGACGGCAGCCTATCATAACATCAGACAGGTCCACAACAAATACATTTTCCCAAATGGCACAATAATCTATTAAAGCACTTAGTACTGATTGTTCTAGGTGTCCTCCAGTATTCCCCCCACCCGGCCTAGCCATGCCAACAACAATGCACACGTCTATGAGAAGGATCGCAGGAACATTTTGCAGTGGTCATTTCTGTGACGCATTGCTATCAAGGAGCTGGGTGCGTCAACAAATCATTTCTCTATACTCTATGGCAGTGGTTCTCAAAGTGGATTCCAGGGACTCTGTGGGTTACATTAGGGGTGGTCTAAATTGAACCATACAAGTCTGTAACTCTGACAGTGTACAAATGCCTAACCCTAACAGGTCCATTTGGTTCCATTTGTACACTGTCAGAGCTAAAGGGAGACCGTGAAATGTGAAAGTTTGAGAAACACTGCTCTATGGAATGTTGGTTGTTGTTGTTGTACTGTAGACGACTGTAGAAGCGTCCGTAGAGGCGTCTGCTGCGGGTAAAGCCTCGGCTTGAAACTAAAATGCAATTTGTTGGGCTTCGGGAAAAGGTTGCGGTGAGTGTAAAAGCTTGTTTTCTTTTGGGTCTGCTCTAAAATGTTCAGGCTCGGGTCAGACTCCAGAAGACTGTACCGCATTAAAAGGAAAACAGAGAACACCGACGAGTGCTTCAGTAGCCTACACGCACACTCACATGCATGCACATGCACACGCACGCACACGCACGCACGCACACACGCCACGCACCACACACATCATTTATCTATAAAACAAACAAACAGACTATCTTTCATTCTTTCAGGTCCCTCACAAAACAGCAGGCCAGCACATAATGTGAAAATATGTTGGGGCACATCGCGCGATGAGCGATAGGGACAGACCACAGAGGACTTAGGCCTGCTTTGATTAATCATCTCTTATCTCTTTGATGAGTGCCTACACAGACAGGAATCCGGCAGGGTGAAGTAAAGGAGAGGCAGACTTGGGGGAGACAGAGGTAAGAGTAGAGACAAAGAGAAAGAGTAGTAGGGGATTTTTCACCATGTGTTGCCCTTTAGAATTGTCACTAAGAAAAGTTTGGAGCTTATTAAGGAAAGTTTTCAGAGAAAGAAACAATGGCGCATACCTATTTCACAAGGTTCCCCCCCTCATATCTTTTGTGCAAGGGATTGTGCGAGCATGCGTGCGTGCGAGCATGCATGCATGCATACATACGTGCGTGTGTGCGCGCGTAAATGATGTGTGTGATATCAGGAGTGAGAATACGCTATCATTATGAACGAACGAACGAACGAACGAACGAACGAACGAACTAACTAACTAACTAACGAAAGAAAGAAAATCAAAGAATGATTACAATCTTTTTTTATCTTTCTTTTAGTGGAATGGATTTGTTAATGCTAGCTCAGCATCATCCTCACCTCCCCCCCCCCCTACCCTCTCTCTCTCTCAGAACTACAGCGATTCCTGAGAAAATGAATGCACACATTTACAGCCGTAGAGGTCACTTCAGATTACTAATGCACAACAGTAATTATTTACTATAGAGCCATACCAGGACTCAGTAGATATCCTAGAAGGTTAAAATGGCCTCCAGCAAATAAGGCAGAGAGATACCATCGCAGCATTCTTTGGTGGTATAATTACTATAACATAAAAACACAGATATCATCGGCTCAAGGACTAAACCCATCCACATCACAGAACCAGCACAGAGCTGTTTTACAGTATAACACACCATTCTATTTATAGTTGCTCACTTGATGGATTATTCTGAGTTGACATCATGTCTATAACACAACAATATGTGGGCCAAACAGTCAAAGTTGATCAATAAACACAGTCCAAGTTGAAACACAAGTTCCATTATAACATGGCAGCACAATCAATGTGTTAATACTGTATTTACGCGCGTAATACGTCAAAGAAATGAAGAGAGAAAGGCAATATGCGGAGGGTTGAACAGGCATGATGCTTATATTGGCCACATTTAAACCCTTTACAGTACACTTTGTTGACCGGGGTACCCCAGGGAACTATCCTTGGCCCATTTCCTTTATCACATTTGTCAAGTTGTAGATGAGCTATTTATGCCGAATGTTCATACATTTTCACCACATGTTCACCTATTATGACATGCCCGGAATAGGGATGACCTACAATGTAGTCTATACGTGTAAGTGTCCTTAGACTGTGAACAGGTTTGTGTGTGTGTGTGTGTGTGTGTGTGTGTGTGTGTGTGTGCGTGCGTGCGTGCGTGCGTGCGTGCGTGCGAATAATCCACCCAAAAATAGATATATACATAAATACATACAGTATATATATTCTTCAAACTTTAGTCTGAGTCATATGTAGCTATATGCACGCAGAACACCGCGAGGAAGAAACATAATATTTTATTCGGAACAAGGTAAATCTTTCTGAGCCTCCTCATGGTGACAAAAAAAGGCATCAACCCGTATGAATGAGGCATCAACTGTATGAATACTTTTGATGTGAATTATTAGCTGGTGAGTATTTTGCATTTTCCTACCATTTATTCGTCACGCCCCTGGTGTGTAAAGGCCCTACGTCTGTTGGAAGACTGAGTGGAAGTCAGGCTCATCAGTCATCTCATACAGTAGGCAGCACACATTGTAAATCCTTAGTGTTCATTTCACTCGGAGGATAACTCGCAGAGCCTGCAACAGCACAACTGAACACTGAGTATTTTATTGTGTACGCTATGAAGGCACTGCGTGCTCGCTTTGAACAGAACAGGGTGTTCTTGTGGTTTGTGTTGTGTCAGTAACAAATGAACCATTGGTAATTTAATGTCAAATGTTTACTCAAAATATGGCTAACTGTACTCGTATGTTAATGGCTGCCAGGGAAAGACCTTGTGACCGCTTCTTCCGTACTGTGCTTTTTCAAGTCTATATTGCTCTATAATGGAGAAAGGAAGAGAAGAGAACACTCTCGGCTCTCTGCCTGAACTCATAATTACATATCTGCACACGGACAGACACACGCACACATGCACACGCTTACACAGACATGCACACTGACACGCACACGCACACACACGCTGTCACTGTCTCCTGGCTCACCTGCACACGCACATCTTGCTGCAGACCGTGGCTTCGGAGCCGGTGAATAAAAACCACATTATTCAGCTAATTAATAACTTAATTAAAGCTTGCTGGCATGTCAGCCGTGCTTGATTACATCATTATTAGGAGTAATTGGGTACTTCTTTAATGGTACGGCGAGAGAAGAAGAGAAAAGGTGCGAGGTGAGAAGGAGACGAGATACCGAGAGTGGCCGGGGAGAGAGAGAGAGAGAGAGAGAGAGTGGAGGGGGAGACCTTTGTTAATCCCATGGGGGAAATTAATTTCCGGCTCCGTCCAGCTGATGGCTGCTCAGATGGTTTTGATGAGCGCTCAGGGTGGAGGAACTGTTGTTGAGGGTTAAGTGTCTGACTCAGCGGCGCTTGGACATGGGCGGGCCAGGAGGCGAACCGGTGACCTTCAATTATCAGACGGCCTATCAACCCACTAAGCTACAGATAGAGAGGGAGAGGGAGGGAGAAAGAGAGAAAAAGACAGAGCAAAGGATAGAGAATATAATGTTTCATGTTGCTTGGCATTACTCAAAACAGTTACTAACCGTTGTGAATAAAACGAACAACGGGAGAAAACAAGAGTCAAAGGCAGCGCACAGTTGGATTCTACCAACCCAATCATTACACATGTGTTCCAGCAGAGAACACACACACTCTCTGTCTCTCTCCCTCTCTCTCTCTCTCTCTCTCTCTCTCTCTCTCTCTCTCGCACACCCTCCCCACCGGACAGAGCTCTGTATTTCACAAACAGTATATCACCGTTATCTGACCATTACGCTGTCCTCTTGACTATTATGCCCCGTCTGGAGACGTCCTCGTTATCACCCGCTACAATGACCGAGGAGGGGACGCCGCCGCTAATGAAATTAGCCCAGACAAACCCTTCCATTCTCCTTGTGTCTCATTAAGAAGCCCTCCTATTCAGTCAGTGCACCATCCAACACTGCACCACGTCAGCCCCCTCAGTGGGAAACCAAACCAATCCCCCCTTCATTAGTCAAATAAAGTGAGGATATAGAGAGAACACGCGCTCCCACCAAAATAAAATATCATTCTATCCCAGTATTCATGTGGCCAGTCTATGATGCCAGTCATAGTTCAACCTGATCTGACCAACATTTACTTCCATTATGAAATTAGCATGGCAGTCTGCAAAAGACATTTGGCACAACTGGCCGCACGCACGCGCGCACACGCACACGCACACGCACGCACACACACACACACACACACACACACACACACACACACACACACACACACACACACACACACACACACACACACACACACACACACACACACACACACACACACACACACTAAAATTGTATAGTTGCTGTCGGGCAGAAACCTTGCATCTTCATATTTCAACTTTTTTGTAAATGAATGCCCTACTTCATCATACTGTACAAGAGAGACGCAAAAGTATAAAAAAATGTGTCACAATGCATGGTGTGGTGAGCTTCTGAAAATGTTTGTGAAAGTGAAAGTGGTTAAGTGTCTATGTGGGTTTTATAAATATTTAACCAATAAGTATTAACAAGAGCTTGTGACTAATAAGTACACCTGATCCATTTGAGCACAGATTCTTTCTTCCATTTCCCGTTTTAGACATACAAGGTTTCTACCAGACAGCGATAATAATAATGTACATTTGTACAGTATACACTATACAGTATACAGTAGCGCTGTACAGTATGCAAAGTACAATACTCTATGTGCAGGGGCTTTTGGCAACAAAACAACAGGAATATAAAGACATTGAACGCCTTGTTTTGAGAAGAAAAAAGGGGTGTTCGGCTCTGAACGAGCTATAATGTTCAGACAAAAGTACAAATTGTCTCGACACCTCCAGAGTCATGGGGTGCATTCTGTGCGCTCCTGGCGCAGCTCTGGATTTACGAAGGGAACGCACTGAATGCTCTGCTTCCCAAAGACAAGAGAGCGCTCCGGTGCCCCGGAATGAATTTATGAACGTAATGAAAACCATAAGATAACAACTGGCTGAGGTTGGAGAAATTAGAAATGTTTATGGAAATTGTTGTGAACTGCCGCTGCACCGTGCACTCCCTGCATAATTGAATGACTATAAAAACGTGCCATCAATTACAAAGTATATCTAATACATAAACTCCAGTTTTGGTTTTTAAATAGAACTAAATCCAGAAATGTCCTAAATATTCATGTGGCAGCATTGTGGTAATGGTTTAAGGGGCATACAGAGCTGAACTGTGGATCTCTTCAGTCAAAATATATATTATGCAAGATTCCCTCTGGTGAAAGCTGATCCTAAGTTATAAACTGTGTATACAGTAGTAACTGTATCACAACATATTTATTCATTGTATTTATGGATTTACAATGTTACAGACAGTAAATATGGTGCCTTCATTATGTTATACATTTGTAGAGCTAACTGGGTACATATTTAGTCTAGTTTAAAAGTTAATATGTTGAAGTAGGTCTGACTGTTTGGGTATGTAGGTTACAGTAAGGCCTTCAGCGAATAGTTCATAAATTAAACATTTACAATGCAACTGCACTTGAACTATGTTCAGGTTTTATAAGAAATGTTATAGAGAAAGCTCTTTCAGGACATGTGGCCGTCACAGATAGGTCTATACTTAGAAATGGACACGGACACTATAGAATATAGGGCATCTATAGCCTTTCATTCTCGCATACTGTAACACAGTCTCATTTCAATGCGAAATGTCACACACACACACACACACACACACACACACACACACACACACACACACACACACACGCACACACACACACACACACGCACACACACACACACACACACACACACACACACACACACACACGCACGCACACACACACACACACACACACACGCACGCACACACAAACACACACAGCTAGCGATATGGAGTTACATGGCCTTGTATTGTAATTTGGGTCATTGCGAACATTCACTACAGTAGGCCACATACCGACTAATATAGCCTAATCACTGTGCCATCAAGCTGAAAATGAATCCATTTTAAGTCTGCCCATTTGCACACAATTTCAGCATCTCTCCACAGCGAGTTGTTCACACCTCACAAATGGGAGTCAAGTCACATTTATCTTTATAGACCAAGGCATTTACTGTAAGTTGTAATTTAGATACACGTGTGGCCCGTTTTTCTCCCCAGAGCAGAGAATATACTGTACCTTTACACTACGGAGACTTACAGTATGTTACAGTATGTTTCATCAAGATTTATATAAAATTCATTCCATTCATTCGTGCATTGAGACATAGGCTATACTGTAGCAGAAACTGTAGCGAAATGATGTGTACATTGTACATTGAGATGAAGCAATGGTTTAGTGTTTGATTAAAGAGACCACTTATGTTATGATGTGAAATAAATATAGATTTCTGGTTGAATGTTATGTTTAGCAGAACCTTGTCTTCTAGCAACACTGCATAAAACAAAATATGTATAAATAATTATCAGCATGAGGAAAATGCTTGCCGGCAACTTACAGTACAGTATGTTGATAATGGAGTGTGCCAAAAATATGTATATTGAATTCAGTCCAATCCAGTAAATATTTACTCTTGCACTTATCGCTCCGGATAAGTGTTTCAGTTAACCACTTAATAATAACATAATTACAGTACCATTAAATACATCTAACTATTTATGTAGCGAATGTCTGTCCGCCGTCTGTCTGCAGTACTCTGATGTCATACTCTGACATCATAGTGCTGACATCACAGACTGGCCTGGACACGGAACACCATGTATGGGCATAATGGAACACCATATATGGGCATTAAGATCTGCCCAACAGGCACTCCAACACCATATATGAGACTCCTACATTCAATCCCTCAGACACCCCTGTGCAGACCCCCCGGGCACAGGACTAGTGGATCTTAATTCCCCAATGCCGTAAACCTACAACTGAGGACTTATTTGAAAGAATAAAACATTATTTTAACCTATCTGTATAATATGGTAGAGTATATTAATACAGTATAACGAGTACAGCTGCAGTGGTTGGAGGTTCTTGCTCTTGCTCTTGCCCTGCTCTTGACCCTGGTGTTGGGTAGGACACCTACAGGTCTACAGTGTCAAACAAGGCCATGTAACTCCATATCGGTGCAACGGATTGCAGCATTATTGTAGCTTTTGCCTTGCCTTGCTTAATAACACAACACACAGTTCAACATAGATGAAGACCAGTGTGTGTAAAGGCTAAATGCAATGACAGTGCACAGACCTGCACCACTACACACTGTAAACTGGAGGCACGATTAAGGCCTTCACACAGCAGGAAAATAAACACAGAGATATTAATATTTTGGATCAAAACTATTATATTCCATTACAGTTGATGCTTTATTCGCACAGATGGATGCCTTTACTTGTGGCGCAGAAGCTCCACAGCTGCATAACATATTGTGTGAATGTACTCAACAAAAACAACATATTGAAAAAGAAAAAGAATATATAATATAATCGTCGTTGTCGGGTGGAAACCTTGTATGTCCAAAACCGTTTGTTTTGTATTTATCATTTTAAAAATTATTTAAACTAGTGAAAACAGCCGATCTACAAGCACAGGCGTTGTGTGCTTGTAGATCTGCTGTTTTCACTACTTTTGTGCGACGGCCTTGTATGATGAAGCCGGGCGCTTTGCTTTGCGGAAAGATTTACAAATTTGAAACTTGGAGATACAAGGTTTCTGCCCGACAATGACGATATATATATATATATATATATATATATAGTGGGCAGAATTAAACAGATGAAACCAACGGTGTGTAAGGACCTCTATGATTAAGGCAAGCATTAAACACAAGCGCCCCTAGTGATTGGTTTGTGTAGACTGAGGAGAGACGCTGCAGTGCCTTGCACAATCCATTGATCATTTGATGCACATTCTTACTTTACTCCATCTGTATGTGCATGTGAATAAGCCACTGAAGGCCATTAAAAGTAAATTAGTTTTCTACATTTGCACATATTTCCCCCGTCTCTCTCCCTCCCCGAGCCTAATTCCCACCTAAATGGCTCTTCTATAGGAAACTCCATTCTGTTATGTCAGCCCACATATGAATGCATGGGTGTGGACTTGAATACATTAGCAGAAACTGATTGCGGTGTGTGTGTGTGTGTGTGTGTGTGTGTGTGTGTGTGTGTGTGTGTGTGTGTGTGTGTGTGTGTGTGCGTGTGCGTGCATGTGCACCAAACACAAACAGGGAAGTAAGGAGGAGAGGGCAGATGAGCCAATAGACAGAGGGATGGAAATAGGGATGGGACGATAAGTGATATTATCGTTTATCGCGATAAAAAACACTCACGATAATAGGTATTGTGGAGATTTAATTTATCGTGATATCGTCCTCCATCATGCACTGGGATCAATTCACCTTTTATTTGCTGAGCTGCATATCCGGTACCACTTAAACCCTCTATAATTGGTAAAAGGTACTAATAAAATTGATTGATTGGTCTTTTTTCACTCTATCAAATGTCTTTGCCAAAAAATAGCTGATCTACAAGCTCACAACGCGTCGTAACGCAACGCGTTGTGAGCTTGTAGATCGGCTATTTTTTGGCAAATGTTCAGCCCCAGGATAATGGATTTTGATTATCGCGATAATATCGTAAATCGCGATTTCTTTGGTCACAATAATCGTGATATGAAATGTTCATATCGTCCCATCCCTAGATGGAAGTGATCATCTGTGAAAGAGAAAGAGAGAGAGAGAGAGAGAGAGAGAGAGAGAGAGAAGAGAGAGAGAGAGAGAGAGAGAGAGAGAGAGAGAGAGAGAGAGAGAGAGAAAGAGAGATAGAGAGAGAGAGAGAGCACTTTGTAGCTACCAAGGGCTTAAACCTACAGTATACAAATGAATAGCATTGCAATAATAAATGTGGTTAGCCGTCTGAAGGGACTTTACAGTACTTTCTGACAATAACTACTCTTAAGTGCATTTTATTGTTTCCCTTATAGCCCTCTGAAATCCCTTTGTTAGTGTGTTTGTGTCTTGGTAGATGAAGAATAATTGCCAAGGAGCAAGGCTGCGGCTAGTTCATTTAAAAAGCAGATTTAAGCAGATTCTCTCACTATAACCTGCGAGCATTAAGGAGCAGGGTTGCCTCTTTTGTCAAAATTTGCCAATTCACTCTTAAATCCTCATTTGTTTGATTTTACACACAGGAGCGCTGCGGGGCCTGATCATGAACTTGCTCAGCGGTGCGACAGGGAGAAATGCACCCGGCACAAAGATATCTGTAAGACCTCATTATATCACTGTTAACTTCAAAGTCGCTATTTGATTGGCGAGGAGGCATGCAAATGAATGCCAATACCTTGGTGATGCGCGCACACACACAAACACGCACACACGCATGTGCACGCATGCACGTACACACACACACACACACACACACACACACACACACACACACACACACACACACACACACACACACACACACACACACACACACACACACACACACACACACACTTATTTTATTTTTATTTTTTTCCTAAACATACAAAATCTGTGGATCTACGTACAAGCTGGTACATTGGCTATTTTCGCTATTCATCATATGACAAAGTATAGGGTTTTGAGTGGCTATTAATAAGCACATGTTATCATTGTCATCCAATCATAAATATGTGTTATATTGGCAAGGTGGTGCTGAGACATTGTTCAATGGTGTGCTGGTCTAGGCTACCGGGTTTTGGGCTGACTCGTGCAGGAGGTGTCGTGACAATCTCCTCCCTCACGCTGAAGGAAGACGTTATATTGTCAGCCCAGGAGATAGAAGTGGAGCCATCTACTCAGGCTTGGCCCCAATGATGCCTATATAAAACTGCCACGTCAGTGTGTCAAAAGATAAACGTCCATGTGACATTCACACACGTCTGGACGACCATGGGTGAAAAAGAAAGCAGAGCAGGATAAAAGAGTACGTGGGAGAGAAAGATAGAGAGATATGGAGAGAGTGTATATACGGTACTTCAGCCTATACACTCACTCAATATGTACCATACAGTCTATCGTCTCTGTCGGGCGGAAACCTTGAATGTCCAAAAACATTCTTTTATATCGTCACTGTCGGGCAGAAACCTTGTATCTCCCAAGTTTCAAATTTGTACTTTTTTCACCAAGCAAAGCCCTGCTTCATCATACAAGGCTGTTGCACAAATGTAGTGAAAACAGCCGATCTACAAGCACACAACGCCTCGCACCGCGAGGCGTTGTGTGCTTGTAGATCTGCTATTTTCATTTTTAGTTCATTTTTAAAATGATAAATACAAAAAGAACGGTCTTGGACATACAAGGTTTCCACCCGACAACGACGATATAGTGCGAGCTAAAACACGTTGTATCTGCTATTTTCACTATTTCTGTGCATGATGAAGTAGGGCAATAGCCTAATTTACAAAGTCCAAATATGGAGATATGAGGTTTCTGCCCGACAGAAACGATATGTTGTGTAAAGAGTATACTGTAGGACACCCGCTGCTTTGGCAACACAGCTACGCATACCAATATACATCCAACTGAATTTAAATGAGAGGGAGAGAGAGAGAGAGAGAGAGAGAGAGAGAGAGAGAGAGAGAGAGAGAGAGAGAGAGAGAGAGAGAGATAGAGGGGGAGGAGGGGGGTGATGCAAAGGGTTTCATATTGTTTGTTGTTTAAAACAGTGTTATAGTCTGCATCCTCGCTCAGTTAATTGGTCAGCTGAGCAGCACAGAGAAACATTGCTCAGTGTATGAGTGACTGTTGCCTTGCCACTGAACAGAGTCATTCAAACCAACCACTCAGCCATCCAGTCAGTCAGTCAATGAACCAGTCAGTGAGCCAGCCCGTTCCATCAGTCAATACAACCGCTATTAGTCAGAAATGGCAGGCTGTTTAGTCGAACAATTAGACAGGCACAGGATTGATTGATTGATTGATTTATTGATTGATTGATTGATTGATTGATTGCATACTGCATTAACAATAATGTTAACAGTACAGATACAGTACCGGTCAATTATACAAAAAAAGAATGTTTCCATTGTGGTCCATAATAAAAGCATTAAGCATTAACACTAACATATCGTTGCTGTCGGGTGGAAACTGCTTACCTTCAGTGGTGTAAAGTAACTAAGTACATTTACTTAAGTAATGTACTTAAAGGGGCACTCCACCACTTTTCAACCTATCTTCATATAATAGGTCCTCACTAATGTTCATGATAAAATATCACAATTTTTTTCTACTCAGTTTGGGTCTCATAGGAGAGCTGTGGGTGGGTCAAATCCTTCTACCGGTGACATCATCAATGGGAAATGCAAGCTAATAGAAACTGCAGGCTTTCTATTCCTGAAAAAGTTGCAATGTTAAAGTGGAAGCCATTGTTCTCCTGATAATAAAAATCTAAATATTTTTTTTCAAAAATATTATTTAATTTTTTTTGTCAAACGATGATGTCACCGTTAGAAGGATTTGACAGCTCTCCTATGAGACCCAGACTGAATAGAAAAAAAATGTGCTATTTTATTATGAACATTAGTGAGGACCTATTATATGAAGACAGGTTGAAAAGTGGTGAACTACTCCTACAATTTCGAGGTATTTGTACTTTATTTGTGTATTTACAATTTCCAAAACTTTTGCCCTCTGTTCAACAACATCTCGGATCCAAATATTGTATTTTTTACTCCAATACAATTATTTGAAAACTTTAGTTACTAGTTACTTTGTAGATATAGGCTATACATTATAATAGTAGGCTATAAAACATAAATTAACAACTTTAGCCCTATTTTTATACCTATTGGCTATTTACAAGCTCACAACGCGTCGATACCAAGACGTTTGTACTTTTACTCAAGTACATTTTGAATTCTGGACTTTTACTTGTAACAGAGTATTTCTACAATGCAGTATTGATACTTTTACTTAAGTATAAAACGTGAGTGTTGTGTATTTGTTGATGATGTATTATTATCATTTTTATCCTATGTTGATGAATTGAATACACCACAATGGAAAGGACTTTTTTGTGACTGTACATTGTGCAGTTTAGTGTTTACATTTTTGTCTAATAAAGTATTCAAACAATCAAACCATGTATGACCAAAACCTTAACCTTTTTATTATCATAGCTTCACTACTTTTGTGTGACACATTGAAATGTGGAGATACAAGGTTTCTGCCCGACAGCCACGAGATTATGCTGTTTTCATGGCAAAATGGAGATCTGGGACTTTCTTTTCGATGTACAGCACTGTATACAGTACTGTACTGTATCTGATTTACACTAATTTGCATAAAAAAAACTATGGATTTTATGCATACTGGAATTTGGGTTATGGGGGGGTGGGGGGGGGGGGGTGTTAAACAAATTAAAATATGCATTCCTTCCTCTCACTGTCTGTCTCACGGTCTCTTCTACTATCTTGTGCTTTTATGAAACAGGAAAAAAAGCAACAATGGTAAAACAGGTTGAATGCACAGTAAATGTATTTGCATTTAATTGTATCACTGAGGATTTTACTGTGGAAGGCCAAACAACTGACTGACAACAGAGCTTGTAGGCTTGCTTAAACAACACAGCAAATCCCCCAGTGTGAAAATCCACCAGGCCCGTGGACTTCTACTGTACAAAGCTAAAAAGTCAGCCATGGTGCTTCCTTCCTCCACCCTGGTGTATCATGAAGTTTCGTCTTGTCTTCCTACGCACTGCCACTTGGAGAGGTCAGCCATTTCTCTCTCGCTCTCTCTCACACGCTGTGGCGTTGAAAACAATATCGGCCAATCAATAACGAGGACAGCTTTGTTGACTGCCGTCAACTGCCAACCTACGACAATAGCAGAGCATAATGGCCAGCTACCATCGCCCACTCTCTCTCTCCCTCTTCCTACGTAATGTTACTCACCTTCACTTACTACAGTATGTGCTTAGAACTCTCACTTTATTTATATGCTGTCACTGTTCTCACTATCTCTCTCTCTCCCCAGAGCTCTGCTCCTATTGTTCTTTTTTTCTCCCTCTTCATATTTTTCCATCTTCTCTATACTGTACCTAATCTTTTCCTATCTACTCCCCCCTTCCTCCCCCCTCCCTCTCTCTCTCTAGCTCTCTCTCACTCTCTCTCTCTCAGTTTATTAATGTGTAGTGGCACAAAAAAGCAGCAGCATCAACTGTTCGCCCACACACTCTCCCACAGTTAACACTACAACACACCCATACTGCACGCACAGCGCACACACGCACGCACGCACGCACGCACGCACGCACGCACGCACGCACGCACGTTTGCACACACACACCCAGCTTCTTACAGCTGCCCCTACTTTCTAAGAACACCCAGTAGGAACCACGGGAGCATGCTTACGCAAGCAACAACAAACACACCTGTGCGTACGTGATACACGTGTACATAGTCATAGGCACACGCACACGTACGCACACGCGCACACACACAAGGAAATTAGCTTGGTTATCAGTGCATTTCAATTGTCAGTCCCTCATCTCCTTGTGCATACACATACTGTATAATTCATAAGACTGTCTATTCTCAAAGAGCATGCTGGACGTTTTCACACTTAATGAGCAAAAGAAAAGTGAAACAAAAAAGTGAATGTGTGATGGAGACGGGGGAGGGTGGGGGAAAGTATCACGTAACCTTAGAAACAGTTCCCTTGGAAACTGGAGGAAAGCAGCTCTCTGCAAGTTATGCAGTGGGATACAACTTAAGAGAGAGGATAAGAAAGAGAGAGAGAGAGGGAGGGAGAGAGAGAGAGAGAGAGAGAGAGAGAGAGAGACAGACAGACAGACACACACACAGCGTCAGAGAGGGATGTAAATAAGATATCAAGGTTAACTTACGACAGATGATGTGTTAATTTGTGTGCTATATGGGCCTTAACAATGAGAAAGAACACAGCGGACCTTTTCAACTGCACAAAGGATTCTTGGTTATTATTACCCAGAATCCTTTGTGCAAAGATCTGAACACAGGAAGAGCTGTTTATGCAAGCGCAGGATAATTCCATAAGGACTATTATTATTGACAGTGAACTTTCACAGAGGGCAAGCCAACGGTTACAGAGATACGTGCTGACATGTTTCAGCAATGGCATACCCCCACCGTCGTAATCTGTTTTTCTCCAACTATAGGGTAATAACATACTGTATTCTTTATGCAAATTGGGTTTAATGAATTATGCAACAACAGCAACCCACTATACAGCTATACACAAATCCTCTGTTTATTTAACCATTTGCGATCTGGGAACTGATTCCTTGATTTTGCCTCTGGGTGCACCAGCTCCTTTTTTGTGCAGAAACAGGAACTTGTTTAGCTCCTCCCTTTTCTTAGTCCACTTCCTCCCGAGTGCTTCTGTGTTTATTCCTACTAACAACAACTCTATGTGTTTAGGGCAGTGGTGCTGACGGGTTAATCCATTTGTGACTTTGAGAGTGTACAAATGTAAACAAATAGATACGATATAATTAGCCTTTATTGGTCCCGCAAGGGAAATTCAGTGTCCAAAGACGGCACAGCAGTTAAGATAAAGATCACAGGGTATAATAATAAAGTACTTTTCAAATCGACACCCTCAATAATTGTCAAAATTTTACTATATACAACATACGATGTATATTGTGTGCTTGCATAGTGCAAAATAAAGGAAAATACGAGTAAGCATGTCCGATTGTGTCCATATTGTACTGAACTGTTGTTTTCAGAGTAATTAGTCTATTGAACGAGCGAGTTTGCCTCGTTATACATCTTCATAGCTAGCGGCACAAAGGACTAAGTGTATTAGTTGTCTTCCCACGGGGAAGATCAATCTATCATTACGCCTTCTTACAACAATCTCCAAGTGAGATTGTGAGAGATCAAATAGACTCAAATAGAGTCATTGTACCTTTAAACACTCTTCCACATGTTAAGGCCAGAACAGTACTGGCAAGTGGCTGCCCAATTAGACATATACTGCTGCTTGCATGTGTGTGAACAACGCTCACGCGCGTGCGCACGTGTGTGTGTGTGTGTGTGTGTGTGTGTGTGTGTGTGTGTGTGTGTGTGTGTGTGTGTGTGTGTGTGTGTGTGTGTGTCATGCCAGGGTGTGTGCATTGTATGCATGTGCATCTGTCAATTAAGTATAATTGCTCAGTGACTGGGGACAGATAATAAATAAATAAATACATAAATATCCTCTGACCATATTCTGCAGAAAATAGCACATTTTGGCTCTTTAATTGGCTTTATTGTGTCCATAAATCAATGCAAGCTGCAAACGTGCACAGATATATGTTAGCGGATGAACCCGACGCCCCGCACATGGAAACAGATGGTAGTTGTTTGTGTAAATTTCCATTTTAGATCACGATGACATGGATGCACACATATTTGCGCTCCGTTGCCGTCCGGCAGAAGGCTGGAGCAAATAACCGTTTACTCAGTGCGACTGCACGCCTCCTCACGTATAGACACGGCCATCTCTCAGACCGGCGCTGGGCTGCCTGCTGGCGCAAATCAAGCGCACCAAATGCAATCAAATGCACATAAAGGCAGACTATAGGCCCCCGGGAGCGCAGGGTGAGTTGATGTTTTCTGTAGAACAGCAGTCATCATGTATTCTAATGGTCAGCCTCTGTCTATTACTGACTCCTCTTTCTGACGTGACTGTGCACATAATGAACTTCCCTTGAGCCTGGCCTAGGGATGGGACGATAAGCGATATTATCGTTTATCGTGATAAAAAACACTCACGATAATCACATCGTGGAGATTTTATTTGTCATGATATCATCCTCCGTCATGCACTGGGATCAATTCACCTTTTATTTGCCGAGCTGCGTATCCGGTACCACTTAAACCCTCTATAATTGGTAAAAGCTACTTATAATATAGCCTACATAGGCTACTTGATTGTCTTTTTTTTCACTCACTATTAATGTCTTTGCCAAAAAATAGCCGATCATTTTCACTATGTATTATTGTAATTATTCGTTGAAACATCATTGAGAACTTTGATACCTTTTCTGCAAATGGCAGGACCATCATGCTTTTAATATGGCTATCTTGTCAATAAACATCTTATTCTTTTGTAAACTGGTGTCCTGTCCACTCTTAGCTTATGTTACGGGCTATGCCCCCAAACATAGCTGTTTAGCACTGTATTGTGAGCTTCTAGACTGTCTTCGGGGCGACACCACCGTACCATGGAGTATAAATTATTAAGCATTAGCGTTATTGTTGAAAGCGTACTTTCCGACCGTTTTTGCTGCCTTGCATGTTGTTTTGCATATCAATTATTTGTGAGTGCGCCTGTGCACGTGCGCGTTTGATGTGTGTGCCCTTGTGTGGAGTGCGTGCGGCAGCTTTATGAGGATTTCGTTTTTTTTTCTTGTTTTGTTCCAGCATTGTGTATTATTGTAAACCACAAATCTGTCACTTCCTCTCATTCTTTCATGTCACTCTTAATATCTGTTACATTGCTCCCACTTTATCTTTCATCCTCCCTCAACCCACCCCTTTAATTATTTACAGTATCCATGTCTCTTCTGTCTTTTTTCTTCCATCATTGCCTGCCTCTCTCTCTCAAATATACAGTATCTCTTGTATTTTATACTGTCCATCTGTTGTTGACTTTAACAGGTCGGGTTTTAACCATATCTACTGTAACTGTATGACATATCATCTCAGCCACTGCATGGGTTGGACTGGGTTCTCTATGGACGTCTTCCATGGGGTACAGACCATGGCCACCTACTGGTCGATGCACAGTTCTCAGCCAACACAGTCATTTGGCAGGTCTGCCCGTGCTAATGGGTCTTGTCCCCTCCAAGTTCATCGACATTACGTTGCCGCTCCTCACCACACGACATCGCCCTCCATTGCCACCCTCTGTCTCTCTCCCTCAGTGACACGCCACACATCCATTTAATCATCCCCATCTCCACGCTGTCCAGCTTCTCCTTGTGCTCCACCGCCAGGGCCCACATCTTGCTTCTGTAATACGCCATGCAGCTTCTGACGCAGGCTGAATAAACATGCCCTTTCATCTTTCAGGGATGGAGCCTTCGGAAGAATTCTCTCAACTTCTCCCACCTGCTCCGAACTCTTCCTGTCAATGCTATTCTGCCCCAATATGAATTCAGCATGTGGTCGAGATAGTAGAAGCTATCCACCAACCCATTCGTCTCGCTGTCTACTACTAGACCCTCTTGCTCGGCCGCATCTGCCTATAGAACGTCGCCCTTACATTTAAATATTTCACTTTTCTTCCACTATCCCCAACTCCTACCAAGACCACTGCATTTGCTATACGCTGTACAGCGCCATCACTTCTTTCACCAGCCCCTCCACTCCTAGACTTCATTAGGGCTCACCTTACCACCTCTCGGCACCCTGTCAAATGTTTTCTTTTTCTTCTTCTTTTTTTTTTCAGTCCAAGACATCATACTGTATATCCGCTTCTTCTTCCCCTGATATTTCTCTTGAATCTGTCGGATGACAAAAATCTCACCTGTCATACTTTTTGCCAGGCATAAAAGCCAAACTGCATCTTGTCTGCCTATGTACCCATGCACCCTCCTCTCCAGTACTTTCATTCCGAGATCCAGCAACTTCATCGGCCCGGAATGATCTGCACGAAAGTGGGTCACCGTTCCCCTTGAATACTGGAACCAGGATGCTTCTCTTTCAGTCTTGTGGAATATGCCCCTCAGCCGCAACACTGTTGCACAGGTCCATGATCCACCGCACACACCCTGCTGCCTTCAGCATCTCCGCTATCACCTCAGACGGTCCAGCTGCCTTTCCTTCCTTACAGTTTACAGTTTAGGCATTTAGCAGACACTTTTAATCCAAAGCGACTTAAAATAAGCAGGTAATACATCACTATAATAAGCTAGATAATATGTCAGTACATTTACAACAATATAACAAATGCATAGGAATATCAATCTAGAAAAAACAATAACATAGGTAGACCACTGCCTAATCAGTAAAAAAAACTTCTAAAACCTAAAAATGCTATCTAGCTTCATGTATGGTCATTGAGGGAAGGGGGAGTGTTACAGTAGTGCTATGGGTTTAGGTGGAGTCTGAAGAGGTGAGTCTTCAGTCCACGGCGGATGCTAGGGGAGTGAGTCTGTAGTTCTAAGTGAGACATGGGAGTTTATTCCACAGTTTGGGGGCCAGGAGGGCAAATTGTCTAGGACGAGTGGATTTTTGTCCTGGGGTTTTTAGTGAGGGTTCTGTGAGCATCCCTGTGTTGGCTGATCTGAGTGAACGGGTGGGGTTGTAGGGGTTGATCAGGTTTTGGAGGTATGGAGGAGCCGTACCTTTGGCTGCTTTGTAGGTCAGCATCAGTGTTTTGTATTCAGTGCGGGCCGCAACCGGGAGCCAGTGGAGGGAGCGGAGAAGGGGGGAGACATGTGAGAATTTTGACCGGTTGAAGACCAGTCGTGCCGTGGCATTTTGGATCAGTTGGATCATGTCTGTAAGCATTTTCACCACTTCCATTGACAAGACGCAGCACCACCTTGTCACATCCAAGACATTCAGCAACCTCTCCATGACCAGGCACTTTGTTGGTTGTAAAGACGTTACGGTCCCATCCTCTTTTACAGTACACTTTAAGACATAATAAGACATAATAAGACAGAATAAAGCCATAATAAGAAATAATGTGTTGGTAATTAGAGCTAATATATTTTATTAGACAGAAACAAAGACAGAATAGTAGAAAGAGCGAATACATTCTCTGGCACCGTCACCTGCCGCGGAACTGCAGCGGCAGACACTGCCGCACGACCGCTAGTTCGACCAGCAGTCGCACAGAATAATATATTTAATAATATATTTTAATATATTTTATTAGACAGAAACAAAGACAGAATAGCAGAAAGCGAATACATTATCTGGCACCGGCATCGCTGGTAACTGCCGCGGCAGCCACCACCGCACGGACGGGCAGTTTACCGCTACGGGACCTGCCGGTCCGTGCGGTGGCCGCCGGTCCTACTGGCGGGACTGCTGGTCCTATCGCCGGCGATGCAGTGCGACTGCTGGTCGAACTAGCGGTCGTGCGGCAGTGTCTGCCGCTGCAGTTCCGCTGCAGGTGACGGTGCCAGAGAATGTATTCGCTCTTTCTACTATTCTGTCTTTGTTTCTGTCTAATAAAATATATTAGCTCTAATTACCAACACATTATTTCTTATTATGGCTTTATTCTGTCTTATTATGTCTTATTATGTCTTAAAGTGTACTGTAAAAGAGGATGGGACCGACGTTACCATCCTCATCCATCCCTCACACAGCTTGTGCTGACAAACAAAAGCAAACATCTATCTATTACCCATTTAGAACGGGTACACATTATTGTGTATCATTATTTTATGCTTTAACTATTGAAAAATAGCAGATATACAAGCTCACAGCGCGGCACCGAGTGCCGCACTGCGAACTTGTAGATCTGCTATTTTTTTTAAATCGTGAAAATTTGAAATTTGACCCGATTCTATAAGTGTCTTTTGAATCCTTCTAAGGTTTTTTGAAAAACCCATGTTTCTATGTCAGCAATCTGGCCAGCCATCGTCAAAGAAAAGGTCCTTTTCACTTAAATGGAGCTCAGTTAGTCTGTTCTTGAGAGACCGCTATGTCAGTGGTTCTCAAACCTTTTCATGTGAAGGACCCCCAAACTGATATGTATTTGGCCACGGACCCGCATCTCAAAATATTTAGTTCCAGGGACCACCCAGAAGCAAAATTTGAGTTACAAACGTTCGCTCAGCAGATCTACAAGCTCGCAGCGTGGCACTCGGTGCCGCGCTGTGAGCTTGTATATCTGCTATTTTTCACTGGTTAAAGCATTCAATAATTCTAGGCCTAAATGTAAAGTATTTCCTCTTGGCCTTTTGGGTCCATGCGGTTCCATTGCTATACTCTCAGATGTATGTGTTTTCCTTGAAATGAAGACATTGTGAGATTCACATTATGCATGCCAGCCCAAAACCCTGTCCACCGTGGACTGCACTGAAGCCACCTATAATTCCCTGCCCACATGTGCATTCAGGTCACCTCCCAGGACGTGCTGGGCCTCACCATGGCCTTGTCCCGGCACTCATCCTTCTCCTCCGCACACCTGCCGGCTTGTGGGGCATCGATCGATGTTACATTCGTCAGGCGCTTCCCAATAATCAACAAAATATACTGTATACACAGAGAGCAGAACTCCAGGGCCAACCCCGACAACATTTATTTGCCTGACATGGACACGCACGCGCACGCACACTCACGCACGCGCTCTCACTCACTCGAGTTCACACACAGTCTTCCTATGCGAGCACCTGTCCGAGACAGTCCAATCACGTTCATCCGTGTCACTGAACTATCATTAGCTGATTAATGCATCCCCGCTGTGAGTGTTAATTGACATAATCTATTCTCCATTAGCATTTGTCCCCCTGCAGACAGAGTCAATGTGTTCCTTCACCCCTCATTTCACCCAAGGTGGTCTTGCCCTTCACCCGGGGCTAATGGTGGACTGTACCAACTCGGGTTCCTTGGGGCTGAGGGGCTGGGTTATTATTATTTTTGTCACTATACATCTGCACATTATTTTTGCGACGGTAGGGAGAATTTACTATCAAACCCGGCAGATCCTGTCCGTACGTCACATCAGTGGGTGGGTAACGCCTAAATGTCTATAGCTGACCTGTTGTGACATCACATTGTTAACCCATATTTGATAATGCCCATATAAGGACGCTCCATATATGGCCAAGATAGAATTCATTTACAAATGCCTCAATGTCTACAGCTGAACTGCCCATATGGAGATCCCTGATGTCATCAATATTAAGCCCATAGCTTGGAATGCCCATATATGGAGTTATGGACATATTGTGTGAGTCTCATGTGGACTATAAGATAAGATATCTATGATGTCAGTCGTATCCATATTTGGGAAAATAATTGTCCACATTTTATCGAACTTAAACAACCAAACCGCAACTCGAATCACACTTGCAAATGAATTCCGACCTGCGCGACCTCGCCCTTTAGGGCACTATGAACATACTGCACCCTGGATATATTTTCCTTCACTGAAAAAAAAAAGAAAAGATAAGGGAATGGGCCTAGCAAATATAATTGAACTGATTATATGTGTTCAACACTATAGACGCTCTCTCTACCCATTCAGCCATGACCACCCGTGATTTGATAGTAATCAGCCTCACTCAGCCCTGCACTACAAACCAAGTTTAACACACCCAGGATATATTTTCCTCAGTGTGCTCACACTGTGTACAACATATCGTCGTTGTCGGGTGGACACCTTGTATGTCCAAAACCGTTCGTTTTGCATTTATCATTTTAAAAATGATTTAAACTAGTGAAAACAGCCGATCTACAGTTGCGAGGCGTTGTGTGCTTGTAGATCTGCTGTTTTCACTACCTTTGTGCGACGGCCTTGTATGATGAAGCAGGGCTTAGCTTTGCGAAAGAACATACACATTTGAAACTTGGAGATACAAGGTTTGCACCCCGACAACAACGATATGCATATGAAAGACATGAAAGAAACAACCACAGCGCTCGGTAGGAAAGTAAAGAAACACTCTCGAGTGAGCATGTGTTCCTGGAGAGTACATAAAAGTCAGGAAAAAGCATATAGAGCTCAGCAGCACGTGTTCTCGGTATATATTTAGAGAGCGATGGAGAGAGGAGGGGAGTGAAGGGATTGATCTATACTCAGACATTTTCCCACTGAAAAAAGTTCTGAACTTGTCATGGAGGACAGAAAAAAGAGCATACCTAATACCTATACACCCTCTTCCACCAAGCGTTTCTTAGCAACAGCCAGCTCCCGAAGCTCTATACGGACACTGAAGGAAGAATGGGAGGGGGATGCAGTATAGCCTTTATCATTGTGTTTGATGACGAGGCCTTGATATTGATTTTAACTGATACTCCTGCAAGATATTAAAGAAATTACCCACTTGCGCAGTATGCATTCCCTGAGGATACATAATTATACATCGTTGCCTACTACTGTACATATCGTCGTTGTCGGGTAAAAGTCCAAAACCGTTCGTTTTGCATTTTTCATTTTAAAAATGATTGAAACTAGTGAAAACAGTCGATATACAAGCACACAACGCCTCGGACCGCGAGGCGTTGTGCGCTTGTAGATCTGCTGTTTTCACTACTTTTGTGCGACGGCCTTGTACGAAGAAGCAGGGATTTACTTTGCAAAAAAATTTACACATTTGAAACTTGGAGACACGAGGTTTCTGCCCGACAGTAAGGATACTGTATGGGACTCTCCATGGCACACTCAAACAAGTTTTAATACCCACATCAATAGGCCTGATGTTTGTCAACTTGTTAAGAGTTCTAAGCACTTTATTGGGAAAACAGTTATATGCTAAACCAGTCAGGAATTAAAATAGCTCTATGGTTGAAAATAAACATTATTTGCATACCAAAATTGGATTTGCTGAGATGTGCAGTCTTAATAGATACTTTGCTTTAATATGACCAGCTTAAAAAGCCATTTTCATGTTGGATCCAGAAATATCTCACTTTAAGACAGGTTAAGTCAAAACTAGCTTACAGCCAAGGATGATGATTTAGCTGGTTGGAGAACTTTTGTTTCTACCATAATGTGACTTTCTTGTAAGACCTAATACTTATACAGCGTAATTTATTTTGATCTAATCTTTAATATAATTTCTCTTGGTTTTTTTCCCCCCTGAAACAAGTCATTTTGTTTATGTCAGCTAAATCATTTTAGAATCTCAGCAAAATTATGTGACAAAGTTGTACGATAGCTTACTTTTAAAAAGCATGACACAGGCTTGACAAGTGATCTGGTGAGATCCTCAGCTTGTGTTTATCTCTCCGGCAATCTATCCTGGAAGAGAGCCAGACAGAAAGACAGAACAGACACCTCAGATCAAGGACACTGAGCTTGGTTCCTTTATCCAGACTAATTCTCAGAGAGTGACTTTCGGTAGCACTTTACAATAATAAAGGAGTGTGTGCAAAGTTTGGCATGGATAGGGGCAACGGTGCCAGAGATAAGAGTAGGGCCAAAAGTGTGGCGTGGCGTGACGTGACGGACGGGCGGACATCCCGTGGAGGTTTGTATAGTAACTTTCGACCTCACGGTCAAAATGAATAGTCTTCACTTTACATTAGGGCTCTTGATAACATCTACAAAGCGTATATTAAAAATGAACAACACATGGAGGTCACCTTAACAGACATTTGTAAATGCATTCCTACCTACACATTATGTGAATTTTAGAATTGGTTATAAATGATTTAGTAAGCATTTACAAATGTATATAAATGGTTTATTCATGATTAGTTTACTACTTACTAATACCTTACTAATAACATGTAAATGATGTTTAAAACAGTTATAAATGTTTAGTTAAACATTTACAAATGACAATAAACAGTTTGTTCATGTTTATTACTCATCTATAAACTGCTTATAAATGTTTATAAATGATTTATAACTGGTCATTATTGTAATGTGCTACCTGACTTTCTTCTCCTATAGGCTACAGATTGTGTGTATCTATGCATGCATGCATGTCTGTTTGTTTGTGCGCGCAGTCTGCGCATGCGTGTGTGTGCATGCGTGCGTCTAAGTGTGTGTTGTCCCTCTGTCCATAATTATGTGTGAGGTGTTGACAGTGTCTGACCTTCATTTGACCTTGATGCCAGTGTGGCAGACGGCAGAGACCAGATGGCTGATGACCTGTCGACTACTACGGCGTTCATACTTAACGTGATTCAAACAACACATCCACGCACGCACGCACACACGCACGCACGCACGCACGCGCGTTCAGCGGCATGCGATTTGCATGCATATCTTCGACAAACCTGCGCAGAAAGAGATAGGAGTGAAATTTTATGCAGGGGCGTCACAAGGCCAAGGGGGGGAAAGAGGGACTGAGTTACTAGGGCCCAAGCCCCAAGGTGGAGGGGCCTTAATTATTTTATACTTCAGCTATTGAAAAATAGCAGATATACAAGCTCGCAGCGCGGCACAGAGCTTGTAGATCTGCTATTTTTGAAAAAGTAGTGAAAATGTGTGCAAATCTTTGAATAAATGTATTTTTAAAGCGATCGTTTGTAACTCAAATTTTGCTTCTGGGGGACCCCTGGAACTAAATATTTTGAGATGGGGGTCCATTGGCAAATACATATCATTTTGGGGGTCCTTCATGTGAAAATGTTTGAGCACCACTGACAAAGAAACATAGGTTTTTCAAAAAACTCTATGTGCCGCGCTGTGAGCTTGTATATCTGCTATTTTTCAATAGTTAAAGCACAAAATAACGCAGTGAATCGTTGTACCCAGGGGCCAGGGCCAAGAATTTGGTGCGACACCCCTGATCCTAATGTCAGGAGATGCTGTTGTTTCACGTGAATAGTTGTTGTACCATTTCGGAGCATAATAGTGTGCTGGAAGTGCGGATAATTAGAACCACTGTACATGCCAGCCAACACGGGAAGAAGAGAGAGCCTCTGAAAAGTTCTTGAAACACTCTAGAAATCTGATGGGGGCGCTGCAGTATGTGCCATCTGCATAACAGAGGGAGAGTTGGAGAGAGAGAGAGAGAGAGAGAGAAACAAAGAAAGACTGGAAGATATATAGTGGCAGAGAGTGGAGGAGGAAAGAAGAGGTAGAGGGAGATGTTATACGGTATAGCCAGCCACCGCAAGCAGGAAAGATCGACGTCACATTCAGTCGCGGTAGGGTTGCCACAAATTGAGAATAACAACTAGAAATGAGGAGTATGTACATTCTATTTCACTAAGCCTCTCAACGCAGCACGTTTCTGGGCTGACAGTACATGCATCGCTGTGAACCCCCGGGTGTGTTTTTAATATATCGAAAAGATGTGATCTATCTCCAACTCTGCTCAAACATATGTTGAAAATGTTAAGCGAGGCAGACACAGAGAGCTACCTCACTGTCACCCAATCTCTCCAGGGACCAGACGGGCTTCTACTTTCAACTCATCTAGACTAGAGAGAAGGGGTGTACTGTAGGCATTTGGTACGTTGGGACTTGACTTTTTAGTGCATTGCTTCACGACAACCAAACCCACAGTATAGGGGATAGCGCAGTGTGCTGAAGTATACGCCCAGGCAAAAGTGTTGTGAGTGTTACGCCAAAGTTATTTTTTTTAACCACATCTGACAAACTTTACATGTTTTTTTTTAAACTACTTCCACTGTGCACTTTCTGTGATTGTACACTACAGTAAGTCCCCAGTGTGTGGGATAACAGTAGCAATTTAAGACCCTAAGACAGCAAATGCATAGCTGGGCACTGGCTCCGGAAAGTTCTGACGCTATGACTCATGCGTTTTGCTTTCTTTTTCTTTTTTCCTTTTAAAAAGGGCATCTAAAAACGTTAGGTACAGGTCACACCTTTAGCTGCAATGCTTTTTAGATAAAAGCTTGAACAAGGATACACAGCATACAGTATATCCCTCTCTTTTCCCAGAGAGAGAGAGAAGAGAGAGAGAGAGAGAGAGAGAGAGAGAGAGAGAGAGAGAGAGAGAGAGAGAGAGGAGGTAGACAAAAAGAGAGACTAGAGTGAATCTATTTGGGAGAGCGATGGCAGCTAAAGATAGAGGCAGGAAGTTGCGAGGAGCGCAGAGGAATCGCACGTCGTTTCAGAGAGCGGTCTAATGTACGATCTCAGTCAAAATCAAGTCCTGGAATAACAAAGGTTATAAATTAGATATGATTCTCTCCCACGCTCCTATTTCTGACTCTCTCACATCTCCTTCTGTTCTCTCACACTCTTTATCTGTGCATCCACACTGTCAAAATATGCTTTTAACTGAGAGTGTAAAAACGGACCCAAATTCAGCCTTACAAGCCCCATATACCAGTAATGTGTGCGTGTGTGTGTGTGCGCGCGCTTTAGGGATGGGACGATACGCGATATTATCGTTTATCGCGATAAAAACACTCACGATAATCGTATCGTGGAGATTAAATTCATCGTGATATCGTCCTCTGTTGTGCACTGGATCAATTCACCTTTTATTTGCTGAGCTGCATATCCGGTACCATTTAAACTTTCTATAATTGGTAAAAGGTACTTCTTTTTTTGCTGATCAATGCGTCGCGCTGCGACGCGTTGTGAGCTTGTAGATCGGCTATTTTTTGGCAAATGTTCCGCCCCAGGATAATGGATTTTGATTATCGCGATAATATCGTAAATCACGATTTATTTTGTCACAATAATCGTGATATGACATTTTCATATAGTCCCATCCCTAGTGTGTGTGTGTGTGTGTGTGTGTGTGTGTGTGTGTGTGTGTGTGTGTGTGTGTGTGTATACTGTACATGTATGTATGTATGTAGTATGTATGTATGTATGTATGTATGTATGTATGTATGTATGTATGTATGTAGTATGTACTGTATGTATGTACTGTATGTATGTATGTATGTATGTTTGTATGTATGTAGTATATACTTTATGTATGTATGTATGTTTGTACCTACCAACCTACATCTGCATCTCTCACACATGCTCTCACCCAGCCATTTTTTTTACACTTCCCCTTACCTCGACCTTTGCCCTTTTCATCTGCGTTATGCATCCATCATTTCCCCTCGTCCCGTCGCTCAGCCTACCTACATTAACATCCACCCCACCGCGTGTTCACCCAATAAGGTCATTTCACAGAGGTCACGTGACATCGCATTAGCTACATTTCACACTCATGCGCCCCCCCTCACCCCCCTGTCCCCCACCCTAGCCCCGCTCGCCAAAATCCCCCCCTCCCCTTCTCTTCCGACGCCTTCGCTCCGGTCTCTCTCTTCCGCTCTTGCTTTCTCGCTCCCTCCTTCCCTCACATCTCACTTTCCATCTTTCCCTCAGTGTTTGCCTGGCGTCTCCCTCTCTCTCTCTCTCTATATATATATACAGTATTTCTTGGGGAGCGGTTGCGGTGTTGGAATACAAAGCGTGATGCTTGTGGAGCAGAATGCACATCCAGTATGCATGGATTACCCATTTCCAGGGTCTATTCTGGCTCCTGGTCTCAGCTGCCACATCTTTACCTCACTCACTGCACAATCACAAAGGAGTCCGTCTCCGCACCGCGCCGCACACAATGGGATTTTTACAAACTGCACGCGGTAAAATTCCCAGTGTCAGTTTAACTCTGGGTGTATACGCTCGCAGAGTTACAAAGGCATCATTTAAACCGAGGATTTTTACTGTGTTGGATTTTACTGTTGTTTACTGTATAGGCTGAAGATTGGGGTGTGTGTTTGAGGTCGGCCTTCAGAGTACTGCAAAGTCCTCACTGTTCATTGTACTCTCAGAGTTAAATTAACAGGATTTTGCAGTGTACCGTATACTGTACCATACCGTGTGTGGATAGATAGATGGATGGATGGATGGATACCTTTATTATCCCACAGAGGAAATTCAGTTGCCCAGAGGCAGCACAGCAGTTTAAGGTTACAAGTTACAAAGAAGTAAGAAAAAGAAAAAAGAGTACTGTAGCAGTGTTGTTTTTGGCAGGCATTTTAGATTTAGTCTTAGTCTTTTTGACGAAATGCTTCTTAGTTTTAGTCAGATTTTAGTCATTTATATCCTTGATAGTTTTAGTCTAGTTTTAGTCGACTAGAACTCGAAAGGTTTTAGTCAAGTTTTAGTCGACGAACCCACATAAAGGTTTTAGTCCAGTTTTAGTCAATAGTTTTAGTCAAAAAGAAAAATGTGTCTTTAAATAAATAAAAATTAAGTATTAGACATTGGAATAAAAGTTGACTGGTGCAATTTAATTCATAATGTATAGGCTAATGACAAGTGTATATTACACCTGCCCCATCCTATTTATATGCACAGTTCACACAGGAATAATATAATATACGGCATCCATGGCCACTTGCACTTGCTTGTGCTGTCTGTACTGTAGTCACACACACACACACACACACACACACACACACACACACACACACACACACACACACACACACACACACACACACACACACACACACACACAGTACTGTTGAGTTCCAAGGATTTACAAGTGACGTCACAGTCATACGCGACGTCGGCGGACGCTGACAGGAAACAAACAACCCCTACGTCACTAACGTAGCCTTTGAGAATAGCACCGTTCGCTATCGCGTACCGTTCTCCGCATCCAGCGGAAAAAAAGTTTACATGCTTTACAACAAACAATCCAATTAATTTACGTCTGCTTAAACAAGCCAACATTAGCCTGAAGCTTAGCGCCAGATGTTATAGAAAACGTTGAGGAGGGATTTAGTAGGAAAGTGACCACGGCGGGTCCAGTTGTCAATGGGAAAGGAAATCAACTTCTCTTCTCTTCTCAGCAAAGCAAATGATTATGATTTGTTAAAAGGCTTGTGCCGTCAGCTTACCGGATTGGAATAGCAGCGCTCCGTGGTGCGTTATTGGAAATGACACCCGAGCTCCAGGGAAACCCCGCCCACCGAAGCTTTTGATTGGCTGAAGCGGAGCTAGGGAGCGCTCCATTGTAGTCGCTTGGACAGGGCGTTTATCGTGGGCTAAATATAACGATTGCATTCACCACGGCTTCGTAACTCGCGCGGCCGGCTGGCCCGCTCTTCGCGGCCACTCGCGCCTGCGGCGCTCGGGGGCGAAGAGCAGGACCAAGGTCCGCTGGCCTTCGCGCCGCTTGCAGTGTCGTGGACAATCGAGCGGCTCCGCCTGGAGCTCGGGTGTCATTTCCAATAACGCCTCCGTGGTACTGTAAGTAAGCCTGCATTATTTCCTGGATTGTAATAAAATAGATCCATATCGTGTCTTCTTTTCCGACGAGCAAATCTATTAATTGATGTTGACGCTGCTGCCGCGAGGCAGATACAGGGTCTTTTACTCAATCAGATGATTAGCTTTCATTTGCAAATAGAAACTTAGTAACCTTCCCAGCTGTAATGTGTGCAACTTCTGACCACAACAACAAACAACACGTGTGTTCCTGCCGACATCCCAGCCAATCACAGAGCCTGTTGCTATATTATGCGTCCTAGAACGTTCCATATGATTGGCCACTACTCCTCCATTGAAACAACTACTATAATATATTGCAGCTTTTCATGCATGTTTATTTAACGTCGTCCGATAGACCAGATGTTCGTCTCGTCTTCGTTATGTCAACGAAAACACACATTCGTCTCGTCATATTTTCGTCAGACTTATGCTTAGCTCGTTACGTTAACGCCACGTCATCGTCGTGAAAAAAAGGGGCGTCAACGAAATCATTTTCGTTAACGTCTCGTCAACAAAAACAACACTGTACTGTAGTGTACAGTCCAAAGAGCAAGGCACAACAAAAGAGGAATATAAACATAAAGTGTCGAAAGGCTGTTGCAAAAAAGAAGAATATATACATAAAGTGACCATGAAACATTCAACGCTCATAAGTGACACATCACACACAAAAAAATCTATAGGCCTACTCAAAGCACAACTTAACAAACAGTGCCAAACAAAAAGTTCACATAACAGTCAATGCTAGTCAATGCAACACAAGTATCTCACCGCCATATCGACACAGCAATAGTACTCAGTTCAAGTTCAACCAACACAACCCAATAGTGCAGGGCCAAAAATAAGTGACCAAGTCAGTGCAAATAAATCAAGACTATTTTCTTTTCTTTTTTCTTTTTTTTAAGCAATAAATGGTGTGTAAGAGCAGTGTACTATGATTTGTGCTTGAACATGGGCTTTGGTTGAGAACCACAAATGAGAAGACGGTCATGCCACTAAATAGCAGATGTTTGGTGCGGGAGAAGCGTTAGCCAGTACGTGTTAAATGACATGAAATGAAATGAAATGATTAACATGCCGACTGATTCCAACAGTGACGAACCAGTATTGGTCTATCTGCACTTTTCGGTGCGTCTGTGGATCTGTGCCCGTCCATCTGCTGAATGTTTGGACTCACTCTGCTGGCAAACAGGTTGAGACGCAAGCGCGGGCACACATGCACACACACTCACACACGCACGCACACACACACGCACGCACACACGCACACGCGCGCGTGCACACTAGGGAGCTCACAACGCGTCGCACCGCGACGTGTTGTGAGCTTGTAGATCTGCTATTTTTTGGCCAATTTTGACATGTCACAATAATCGTGATATGAAATTTTCATATCGTCCCATCCCATCCCAACACACACACGCACACGCGCGCACACGCACACGCACACACACACACACACACACACACACACACACACACACACACACACACACACAGCCATGGGTATAACAAGTTGCAGGACACATACAGCCACTTGATATGATATCAGAAAAACAAACAGTTCTGGCGAAATGTACTCTTTAACGAGTCTCAAAGGCAACAAAACAGGAAGCCGCTTTGGCTCTGTGTTTTTTTTTTTTTTTTTATCAGTTAACTAAATAAATAAACAAATTAAAAAGCAACGACAGCTGGCTGATTCTCTGATGAGGGCCACATGATTACAGCTCTGTTACAGAGCAGCAGCTGCTAGCATACGGCCAGGGTTGCCAACCGTCCCTTGAAATACGGAATCGTCCCTTATTTGGAAAGCAGAAAGACGTGTCCCGTATTGAACTGACGAGGAACACGCTTTGTTTCCATATTCTTTGGGAATCAATCAATGCCACACATCTTACACGTTCAAACAGCTCAAATGCATACTTCTACCACTTTTTCGAGTCACGTGTTCAAATACTGGATTCTGATTGGCTAAATTCCGGAGGTTATGAGAGGACAACTGCCGCAAAGTTGTGTGTCCGAGATCAATGCGCCTCAGTGTACATCCGGGGACTTCAGGAGGTAGTTCCCCCAACCAACAAATGAAGGTCGCAGCGGTCCTATGTTTACTAACGTGCGTACTATCGTCGCCGATTTATTTGGATCCAATGCAATCCGCCAACTTTAAAGCCCCTTTTCTCTGAACCTATGCCTTTCTGGAAGCGAACAGCCTCTATTTACGGCCGGAACGGTGCTTTTAACTGACGTTAGCTTAGCTGTAAGCTAGACGCATGGATTACTATGGAGTTGGCGCCATCTGTTGGTGAGTAGAAGATGTTGTTTGTGGAACTATCTGCTGTCTCGCGGAAGTTTTATAGGCAATAATGATTGTAACTTAAGATCCTTGCAAGTTACAACTATGTGTTTTCTTTCATGTATACGGGAAAAAGTGGTAGAAAAGCTATTTACCACTCGGGGTCGGACATTATGCTCTCATAATGTCCTGAGTGCGGGTGTTATCGGACTCGGCTGCGCCTCGTCCGATAACACCCGCACTCAGGACATTATGAGAGCATAATGTCCTCTCACTCGGGGTAAATTGCTTACTTCTACCACTTTTTCGAGTCACGTGTTCAAATACTGGATTCTGATTGGCTAAATTCCGGAGGTTATGAGAGGACAACTGCCGCAAAGTTGTGTGTCCGAGATCAATGCGCCTCAGTGTACATCCGGGGACTTCAGGAGGTAGTTCCCCCAACCAACAAATGAAGGTCGCAGCGGTCCTATGTTTACTAACGTGCGTACTATCGTCGCCGATTTATTTGGATCCAATGCAATCCGCCAACTTTAAAGCCCCTTTTCTCTGAACCTATGCCTTTCTGGAAGCGAACAGCCTCTATTTACGGCCGGAACGGTGCTTTTAACTGACGTTAGCTTAGCTGTAAGCTAGACGCATGGATTACTATGGAGTTGGCGCCATCTGTTGGTGAGTAGAAGATGTTGTTTGTGGAACTATCTGCTGTCTCGCGGAAGTTTTATAGGCAATAATGATTGTAACTTAAGATCCTTGCAAGTTACAACTATGTGTTTTCTTTCATGTATACGGGAAAAAGTGGTAGAAAAGCTATTTACCACTCGGGGTCGGACATTATGCTCTCATAATGTCCTGAGTGCGGGTGTTATCGGACGAGGCGCCCGCACTCAGGACATTATGAGAGCATAATGTCCTCTCACTCGGGGTAAATTGCTTACATATAGACAGTGTATAATACATGTTGTTAACCCTTCAGACTTAGTAAACTGGACCTGAGTTGTCTGTAATTGAACCGCTTTTTTCTGTCTACACCAGGGTTCTTCAACAGGGGGGGGGGGGGGTCCTCAGAGTTACTACAGAGTTACTACAGGGGGTCCTCCAATCTTCCAATCTTTTTAATATAATTATCAACTTGAACCCTAGTGTCCATATTCTGAGAACTGTAGCCAAAAATAGCAGATCTACAAGCTCTGTGAGCTTGTAGATCGGCTATTTTCAGCAGAGAGATTTGCTGTAGAGGTGAAAAAGAGCAGACTAAGTACAGAGTGAAAGGTGAAGTTTATTAATAAATCCAAAATACACTGATGATTGTGCCGTCAAACGATGAAACTGTATGGTATCTATGGGTTGTAAGCTTGTAGATAGACTATAATTGTTGGCTAACGTTCCCCCCAGAACATGGATGATGGCATACAAGTGGTCAGTATAATAATAAAAACATTTCTACATTCTCAGAGTTCAATAACACAGAGGATTTGCTGTGTATGTCATCTAAAGCATGTACAGACAGAAATGGCAAAAATACATCAAAAAGTGTCAAAAAATGTATAAAAATAAAGAAAATATAAATACTGGTCTGAGAAATTTATTTGAGTATACAAGATACACAGTGATATGCAGTGAGACGTTATATTTTTCTTGGAGTCCCTTATTTGAATTCCAGGTGGTTGGCAACCCTTCATACGACTGACAGAAGCACTCGCACATCATACGGTCATGTGGAACGTAGAGAGAGGAGAGGATGAGGAGGGAGGGAGGGAGGGAGGACGGACGGACGGACGGACGGACGGACGGACGGACGGACGGACGGACGGACGGACGGAAAGGAAAGGAAAGGAAAGGAAAGGAAAGGAAAGGAAAGGAAAGGAAAGGAAAGGAAAGGAAAGGAAAGAGGACAGATACGGTGAAAAAGAGAGAGGGATGGGCAGAACGAAGTAGGGCCAGAGAAGGTGGAATACAAGGAATGAACCACTTTCAACCTGGCGTCCCTAAAGGCAGGTTACATTTTCCGAAAGCTTTGACATTAATCAAAGGAGCAGAAACAGCAGATCTACAAGCTTACAACGGATCCCGTCGCGATGCATTGCGTGCTTGTGGATCGCCTATTTCCGCTATCCGTAAGTGATTGAGAGGAGGAAATTGGAGGTAAAAAAACAGAATGAATGAGACAAACAGAGAGGGAAAGGGGGAGCGGAAATGAGCAGGGAAATGGAGGGCTAGAGAGAGAAAAAGAGAGCTTTCAGCTGGTTGCAAAAGCCGCCATCTAATTTACGCTGAGAGGATCTCCTAATGTAGTCTACAAATGTACACACACTCAGGCAATGACCCGACTGTAACCTAAACACCCCCGGGGTCTCCATACATAGATAAGCATGTTAACTAGTACACAGCACAGTGCACTGTAAAATACTCAGCGTTCATTTATCCCTAAGTACAGTAAGTTGTAACTCTGAGAATGGTACATTCTCATAGTTTAACAACCTGTGGGTCGGGACCCCCAGGGGGGATCCCCAAATTATTTTGGGGGGTCCCCAGATGATTAACTTAATATGCAACATTGTTTTCTCACTCAACAGTAAACAAACCGACATACAGTTAAAGTGTATATAGAGGTTATCTGCACATTTCTACAGAGACAATTTAAGGACTTTTTAATTAAACAAATTAAACAATGGCTAAATTGTCAAATATTAGAGGGAGAAATTGTGAAAATAGCCGATCTACATGATCACAACGCCTCGCAATGCTAGGCGTTGTGTAGATCTGCTATTTTTACAATAGAACCATGTTATACAAAATAATTCCTCAGCTCTCAGTGCTGTCAGTTAAAATATGATTATTTTGGGTGTCGCGGCCTGAAAAGGTTGAGAACCACTGGTTTTAACACAGAGGATACAATGTGTTAATGGCATCACAAGCATCATCACACACACAGAGACACATCACAAACACCAGCCAGGGAGGAGTGGCTGTGTGTGTGTGTGTGTGTGTGCGTGTGGCATTAGAACAGTGACAAGCTGGTGAAGTTGAACAGTTCACATGCAGATCGATCTGGACGTCTCGCAGGCAGAAGACGGAGCGCGCCAGTGTTTCCCCCCAGATGCTCAACAATGTGAAGGGGCCACCCGGCTTAAGAGAAACTGTCACCCTGCCAGGAACAATTGCATTAGTATTGATTGCAATGGATGGGGGGGTTTTACATGTCACTCCATCTGCATGCATATCCAGACAGAGGGTCCTTTCATTCCCACTAGAAGTAACATCCATGCAGGCAGCAGGGTTTCTGACAATAAGTCTCCACCTACCAATATGTCTGCTGACTAGGGATGGGACCATACGCGATATTATCGTTTATATTGATAAAAAAACTCTCGGGATAATCGTATCATGGAGATTTAATTTATCGTGATATCGTCCTCCGTCGTGCACTGGGATCAAATCACCTTTTATTTGCCAAGCTGCATATCCGGTAGCACTTAAACCCTCTATAATTGGTAGAAGGTATTCATAATATACATACTTAATACAGACTTTTTTCACTCTCTATCAAATGTCTTTGCCAAAAAATAGCCGATCTACAAGCTCACAACGCGCCGCATTAAATGTTCTGCCCCAGGATAATGGATTTTGATTATCACGATAATATCGTAAATCTCGATTTCTTTTGTCACAATAATCGTGATATGAAATGTTCATATCGTCCCATACCTACTGCTGACATCTCAACAGTTTGCTGAATGATAACAGGACCTTTTCATAACTATATGCCCCTTTTGCAACATCATCAGTATATTACTTTTGTTACATAATACTGTATATTATTGTGTAGTGGACCATCTTTGAAAGGACCACAATGGAAATAAGCCTGCAAGCTTTCTTGCGTTCATCCTTTTGACTATTGTACAGTATGCAGGTGTTCTTTTCATATGCCAATATGTCAATAAAGAAAACTTTGGTTTTCAAAGCAGTAGGATTGTTAGTGGCCGTCATCGCCGCTGTTCCAGCAACTGCTAATACATTCAGATGTCACCAGACCAGTGGTCCTCAAAGTGGGGTCCGGGGACTCTTGAGTTTCTTGAGGTGGTTCTAAGTGGACTTACCGGTATGTAACTCTGAGAGTGTACACATGGAACTAAATGGACTATTTGCGGGTCCATTTAGTTCCATTTGTACACTCCCAGAGTTACGGGGGTCCTTGAAATAAAAAAAATTGAGAACCACTGAACCAGATGAATCAGTAGTCACACATCTCTGGTTCGTCTGGTGCTGCAAGAATACTGGCAATACTGCAGTGGTGGGAAAAGTACTCAAATGTTTTACTTAAGTAAAAGTATCAATACTGCAATGCAGAAATGCTCTGCACCGTGAGGTCTATCACCACCAGGTTGACGTATACTGTCCTATATCTTAGCAAATATTGTTCACGGGTGTAATTTTAGAAAAAGGCCGTCCTTGAAGGCCTTTTGGTGTCGTTTCAGACCAGCTGTTGGTAAATAGCACTTTTGCAGTTCTTTAACGTTTTATCTCAAACATCGGAGGAGATGTGTGCAATGTCGCCATGGTGATAAAACACTTTAGCGGCTCGAAGCAGCCCAATATTTTATTTCAGCGGCATCACAGAAGGCAGGTGGAACTGATTGAAAAGAAATTATGAAAGAGGGAGAGAAAAAAATGGTGCACACAGCATTTGCAGAGCCTGGTTCGAGGACATTGAGAGAAGATTGAATACAGGTTATCAAATCTGGACCAAAAATAAATCACTTTCATCAAGCTCTCTGTTTCTCTCTCTCTCTCTCTCTCTCGCTCCTTCTCTCTCTCTCTCTCTCTCTCTCTCTCTCTCTCTCTCTCTCTCTCTCTCTCTCTCTCTCTCTCTCTCTCTCTCTCTCTCTCCCTCTCCCTGGCTGCCCTCTCTCTGCCCGTACACTGAGCATAATCACATCAAACTTCAAGTGAACCCTTTGTCATAGTGAAAGGCTGTGGATTGAAAACCTGGAAAAAGGAGATTTTCTACAGTCTTTAGTTTCTATTTTTACAGACATGATCAACACCCTGCTAAACCTAAAAAGACCCACACACATACAGTACATACAACTGTACTGAAACTGTGATGCCAATGCCATCCTTCAACTTCAACTGTATTGACAAAAAAAAGGAAAGAAAAGACAAAATAAACATCTCCAATCAGGTTGCATCCGCTCACCTCTAAAATCTCCTCTAAAACCATCCCACCCACCCCACTAATTTCCTGTCTCTTCTCTCTACTCTCTCCTTCCGTAGGGCCCCAGGGGGTTTGTCGTGCCCGGGAGCTACGACGGGCAACCCTTCGAAGCTTCCCCAATTCTGCAAAGTTCGGCATCGGAGACTCTGCCTCTGATACTCGTCATCGACTCTGCATCGGCGACAAGCCGACATTGACCACTCTGCATCATCGACTCAGCCAGAAGTCCTTCGTCTTCCTATTCATTTCGCTCCATTCGTTTCACTGGTTCTCTTCAATATACTTGAAATCTACTGGATGGATTGCAGTGGAATTTGCTGCACACCTGCTACTGATTTTGGCGACACCATACCTTTTATTCAAGCACCACTAGGCCACAAATTCCACTTGCATTCAAACTGTTAAAGGTGAATAAAAGCCATAAAAGCCATTCATGACCCCCTACAGATTCTGGTGACCCCATGGCCTTTTCTAGTGCCACCCTATGGTCCAGCTGGATGTACATTAAAGAGCCTAGCATGCAACCCTGTGTTTCATCTGGATGGATCGTTATTGAAGTTGTTTACGGCTTCATATAACATTGAGGAATTTACTTAATGAAACGGCAATAACTCAGCGGGAGAATTCCGTCGCTGTCGTGCAGAAACCTCGTATCTCCAAGTTTCTTTGAAAAGTAAAGCCCTGCTTCGATCATACTATACTGTCTACTGTCTACAAGCACACGCCTCGCGGTGCGAGGCGTTGTGTACTTGTAGATCATCTATTTTCACTAGTTCAAATCGTTTTTTAAAACGATCAATACAAAACGAACGGTTTTGGACATTCAAGGTTTCCACCCGACTACGACGATTAACAGTAATAAGCACAGAGTGCTTTTATATGCATGTTAACAGTAACACACACTCAGATTATACAGGCCTCTGTCCCCAGATCTTGTCATCTGTATTCTGCAGGGCGGCTGTGTGGTGCGAGGTAGAGGGGTCATGGTGGCTCTCTATGGGCTGTCTGCGATGAGACACATCCAGACGGCCAAAGTTATTAACATCAAACATGCACGCGCGCACACGCACACACACACACACACACACACACACACACACACACACACACACACACACACACACACACACACACACACATATCCATTCATACACGGATGACGTACACGTGCAGCCATTCACACGTACATCACATTCAGGGTGCTGTACATACACCACACACACATCAACCGTATACTGTACATGAGACACACATGCACATATGGACATACAGCACATATGCATATAAGCGCGAGCGAGCGCACTCACACACACACACACATGAACACACAAAGGCAGGCAGGGTGGCAACGGTGTTAATTGCAGTGCGGTCTGACAGCCATCTTAATGAGATAAGGAGAGATAGAGGGCAAACGAGTGCCGCCCTCCTCCTCCCCTGCACAAGCAGAGACAGACGGAGGGGTCAAGCTCACAGGGAGGAAGGCAGGGACCACATGACAGCCAGGAGGATGGAGGGAGGTTAAAGAGGGAGGGGGACGCACAGGGAGGACAAAATGAAAGCCGGGAATGAGAGAGAGAGAGAGGGAACGAGGCCTCAAGAGAGAGAGAGAAGGACTAAGAGAAGGAAAGTCAACGGAGTGAATGGAGGGAGAGGATTAAACGCAACAACAAGACGGCAGGTACTGTGGACAGGCGAGGAAAAACAACAGGTGGCGGTGGTGGTGGGGGAGGGGGGGAGTGGGTGGGAGGGCGGACGGACGGACGGATGGACGGACGGACGGACGGACGGACGGACGGGGGAGCAGCGACCTTAGTGAAAGCGCAAAGTGAGAGATGGAGAGGCGGAGAGGCAGCAGGACAGAGAGAGCAGTACAGTATGTGGTTTGGGGAGTTGCGTGGCAAAAAAAAAGAAAAGAAAAATAAATCGATCTGACACCTGTTTTTCCCTTGTTTTTCAGAACGGACGTGAAGCCAGTCGCCAGTGTGTGGCAACTGTCTTCCAGAGAGAGAGAGAGAGAGAGAGACACACACACAGAGAGAGACAGAGGCTTGAAGCCCTAAGCATTTAGATTATGGCTACTTCACCCCATATATAAATATTATACTACAGCCCCACTTGACCCTTGGCTAAATAAATAACAGTATTAGAGTCCACAGGCCCCATGCTAAAAGTAGACACTACAAATGACACCTGCCAGGGGCAAAATAATAATAATCTATTTCTCTCTCCCACACTCACTACCTCTCCCTCCCTCCCCCCATCCCCTTCTGACAAATACTAATCCTGCTTTATGTTTTGTCCTAAAATGCTTCAACTCCCAATCCAGCCCCCAGGTCACTGTTGTGGTGGGATTCTGCTCTGTGCTAGGACTCACTGTTCTCACACACACACACCCACACACCCACACACACACACACACACACACACACACACACACACACACACACACACACACACACACACACACACACACACACAAACACACACACACACACACACACACACCCCCCCCCCCCCCAGATGGGCACACCTGTGACCACAGACCAGGTGTTGTGGACGTTTCACACAGTGAAAATCCCCTTCACTTTACCAAAGCACTTCATGTAGTGGCATTCCATGTAAGCGTGAGTGATATGGCCAAACATTCCTATCACAGTCTCCATATACAGTAGTATACAGTAGATACATTTAGTATATCGTCGTTGTCGGGTGGAAACCTTGTATGTCCAAAACCGTTTGTTTTGTATTCATCATTTTTAAAATGATTTAAACGAGTGAAAAAAGCCGATCTACTCTCACCGCGAGGCGTTGTGTGCTTGTAGATCAGCTGTTTTTACTACTTTTGCGCAATGGCCTTGTATGATGAAGCAGTGCTTTACTTTGCGAAAAAAAAATGTGCACATTTGAAACTTTGAGATACAAGGTTTCTGCCCGACAGTGACGATATATATTATATCCAAGACCGTTGGCCTTGCAGTCCGGGCACCTAGGCTCCAACGGATGGAATCCTTTGCTGTGTGTCGCGTTAGACTATAGCAGGGGTAGGTAACCTTTGGCACGGGTGCCAAAATTGGCACATGGAGGGTGATCACTGGCACGCTGGCATAAGTGTGAGGGAGAGGATTTATATTTTAAAATCAAACATTGTTTTAAATGTGGTCAATTTAATTAAGTCACCTAATTTGCAGTAAATTACATCCTGCACGTAATTCTACGTTCATTAAAATTCTGAACTTTGACTGGGGAGGGAGTCAGGCCAGGGAGAGGTGGGTTATTGCTCTAATGATTTAACCCTGCAAGGCCCAGCGTAGCTTTTTGGCAACATTTTTATAGTATCAAAAAGATAGTTTAAATAATTTGTTTTCCTTTTCTTTTTTCACCAAAACATCACCATTGGATCCTATTGTTTAGTATTACAATGCCATTGGCCAGGATATTTGCATATGAATAGTAAAATGCCTGTAATATTGTTTTGGTGATCATTAGAATGTCTAGAACATGTACATGTTATTATTGTGAAAAATATCCCCAAAATGTAAATTAGGGCATGATTTATGAATTATGACTTATGTCTATAAATTAGGACTCCTACAACACCATCAGATTTTTTTTTTTTTACAATTTGGCAAGTAGAAATTAATTTGGGTCTTGCAGGGCTAATGATCGTTATATGTCCTGCCAATCAAAATATGTCAGAATATGTCATTAAAATGTATGTTGACATGATGGCACACTGACTATCTAGAAAATAAAAACATGGCACTTCATTTCAAAAAGGTTGCTGACCCCTGGACTATAGTAGAGAAAACAAAACAATTAGTTAACTTGACTCCTATGATACCTTGTCTGGCAGTGGCACCTCTGCTTCCGGCTGGTTCCGTGAGGCTGGTGCTGTGTTCTGATTGAAATCATGCCGGGAAACCTAACGACATTTTCCCAATGAAAAACACAGTCTCCCCGAAGCTTATGACAAACTGCCAAAAATGAGGCAACAAAAAGCAGCAGCAAAACGTCAATGTTCCTCCGGCTACAGTACCTTGTTTAGTCTACTCAAACAAGGAGAACCAGTCACGGCTAGAGATGGAGACTGATAATGCCCGGTCACGTACAGTAATGCCCCCTTGAGAGGGTCCTTGGCGAGGCAGAAGGCAGAAGAATTGGCAGTGAGCCTGGGACTGGACACGTTCAATGTTTTTATAAGCGGTTTTGAGCAATAGAAAAGAGAACATTGTGTTTAAGAAACTGCACGAGAAGGATGCTGAGAGTGACATGGCATCTCTCCATGAATGGCTTGAGGACCGACCAGTAATGCAAGTTACCACACTTATAGTTATCAATTTGACCTGGACAGACGAGATCACCATAAGAGATTTCCACTGTACAAGAAGTACTTATCTCTGAAAGCGATGTATACCTACACAATCTACCCCGATGTAAATGGCAGAGTTTGCTGCGATGTACTCCAGGGTCACCCATGAGGAGTTTTAACAGCAAAGCTCAATACCGTAGCGTCTAAAATAGGTTGTTTAAGAAACCTCCCCACACTGGAGGCGTCCTATTCTGTATTTAAAATTTCGCTCTCCTCCATATTTCCTCGTCAGCAGTCCAGCCCACTGATTTGTGACATAGCCTGAGCCTGACAGACTGTACTAAATGGATAGCCACTGTACCACGGTGGAAGCAGTACAGCAGTACAGCAGCAGAATACCTAAGGTGTGTACCTGCATTCTGCCCAGTGCTAATTGCAAGCGTAAGCACAGAGAGACAGTCAATCAATAGTGAGATAACGTTAACAGGTCTGAAGTGGATTATGTGTACATGATTCATGTGCACACACAACATATATTGTCGTTGTCGGGTGGAAACCCTGTATGTCCAAAACCGTTCGTTTTGCATTTATCATTTAAAAAATTATTTAAACTAGTGAAAACAGGCGATCTACAAGCACACAACGCCTCTCACCGCGAGGCATTGTGTGCTTGTAGATCGCCTGTTTTCACTACTTTTGTGCAACAGCCTTGTATGATGAAGCAGGGCTTTACTTTGCGAAAGAACGTACACATTTGAAACTTGGAGATACGAGGTTTCCGCCCGACAACGACGATATCCATGTGGAACAACACAGTGAATAAGAAGCAGACGCAAGTGCCATCCTATACCTTTACATATAGAGTGCATAACACGGGCACGCACACTCGCTTGCTCACTCACTCACTTCCTACAAACACCACCCATCCGTGTTTATTGTCTGTGCGCCGGGATCCCATCGCTCATACATACAATGAATTAAAATTAATCATTAAAATGCATGGTTCCTGTTACACCGAGGAGACGACACACATTTCTGGAGCGCTAATCGATGGGAGGAATAAACCTAATGTGTTTTTTAATGTATTTGCCGCATCACTTCTCCCACTTCCTGTCTTGCTGTCACGTCCCCCCTCCCCCTCCCTCCCACAACAGTCTGTCAATACTTCCTGTTCCTCCACCCACCGCTTTATGAACAACACTGGGGTTTATAACATTAGCATAGCGACTGGTGATATCTCCACACACACACACACACACACACACACACACACACACACACACACACACACACACACACACACACACACACACACACACACACACACACACACACACACACACACACACACACACACGCGCACAGTCGCACTCACACAGTGTGTGTCCTATACTGCAGAATGGAGTCTCTGTCAGGGTGTCTGAACGTGATGGTGAAGCAGCTGGTGATTTATAGCAGACACAGAATGGCTGCCCAAGATGGATGCGGCACACACACAGTTTTAATATATCACACGCTCACACGGAGGCACACGGACGCAGGCACGCTCGCAAGTGCGCGCGCACACACACACACACACACACACACACACACACACACACACACACACACACACACACACACACACACACACACACACACACACACACACACACACACACACACACACACACACACACACACACACACACGTGCAGTTTTAATTCATCATTGCTGACTGACCCATATTGCTACCCAAAACACTATGAGTGAGAGAGAGAGAGAGAGAGAGGGAGAGAGGGAGAGAGAGAGAGAAGATGGAGAGAAGTAATAAAATAACTTCTAAGAGGACGTCCTGACCTACCGCGGGCGACAACGCGTCGCACCGCGGCGGCGTCCACCCCTCCTGTTTTCGCTCGCGGAGCCTCTATTTGAGCGAGGTTTTGCGGCGGCGTCCATAGGGGTAAATGGCCATGTACACTTTTATTATTATTTATTTATTTGATTGGTTCAGGCTACAGTCGCAACGCAATGACCAGCGCTCCAGTATTTCGCGTTGTGTCGCTCACTCGCGTGCAGTGCGGATGAGGTGTTAGAGGACGGACAGCAGAAGAGTGGAGGACACAAGTCAGAGGACACAGAGAAGGATACAGTAGACCTGAGCTGTCCATAATAACGGACCTGTACGTTTTTTCATTAACAAATTTAATTAACACTCTTTTTTCAATGTATGTTTCAATACACTGAAATATGACCTTCAGGCTGGTTTGTGGCATAAAAATTTGGTTTCAAGCGGTCTCCATATAGCCTACTCTAGTATGGGCATGCCACGTCAACAATGAGTCAAAAAAGGTGACAATTGACACCAGTAAACCATTTAAGCCCCTATGAGTCCCTGAGGGCTGAATACTAGTGCCTTTTCTATTTTTGCTCTATATCTTCGATCTACAAGCTATACTGTAACAATATTCGTTTCATATCTACATTCTAATCATGTTTAATAACTCCACTGCAGTTGACCAGCACTTCTCACCCACTCTTGATGTTATATTAATCATTAAAATGCTGTTTTCTCCCCTCTGGGGGGACCCTGCTAGATGGCGAGCTGCCTCTAGATGGATGGAATAATCAATAAGGGTTGATTCCCACTCTCTCTTGATTTGTCCATAACATTAGATATAGGGTTATCACTCCAGATAGACATCTGAAGATTGGTGTGCACAGCCAATGAGGCCTGCATTGCAAACAAAACACTGCAATAGACCACAGCTCTCTACTCTGTGCACAACTCACAAAGTCAAAGCAGCAATGTCACTTAAATTCAGCGAGCCTCGACGATATTGTTGTTGTTGTTGCTTCATGTTTTCCCGGGGAGTTTTGTCCCCTCAGTTCTCAACATGGGGTCTGGGGACCCCCCAGGGGCCGTTGTTCCACACTAGTCCACAGCTAAATAATTGACTCTTAAGAACCCAGTGGTCCCTTACGGTTCTGTAACTCAGATAAAGTACAAACAGACCCTCACAGGTCCATCTTACTTTTTTCCTCTCTGAGTTAAATTAACACTGAGGATTTCACAGTGTAAGTAGGGGAGTTACAGTCGCGAAAGAGAGAGAGAGAGAACCAAAAAAGGAAACCCAGCAGTGAGCCCCACACTGCAAAGGAACAATGGCAACGCTCCAGTGGTACTATTGATGCTTCGCTATTAGCAGATTCTTCATTCCTCCATCGATCTGCAAGGCATAGGCCCCAGCTTTGCTTTCTGTCTCTCTCCGTGGCTCTGCTTGCCTCCCTCTCCTGCTTCCCTCCGAGCGAGCACACAGCCGCACGGCACAGAGATTACATCTGTACTTTCATTACAGCACTTTATTTTCTGTGGTGGGGCTGAAATTGTGCCTCGCTGTTTGCCATCATTCGGGCTTTATTACTGAAGTGGTGGGATTCTGTCAACGGGCCCTCCCATCTGGCCACCCGCCCTGTGTGTCACGTGCATGTCTGTCCTTCAACCACACATAGGCTATACAGGAAAACGGCGATGTAAAATACTGACTGTTAATTTAACTTGGTGTACACATGTAACCGTAAAGGTCCATTTGTATACTCTGAGTTACAAATTGATAAATGAACACTAAAACAAAGTTAGAGCCAGAACCAACTGTGCTGATATCCTTTGATTCCTCATCTGAAGATACATAGGATTTTGCCTAAAATATTTATGACATTAGTATTTCAGAATATCTGAAGGATAAACTTTTTTTTTCTTTCTCGGAGACAGCTTGCCTTTGCCCGATTATGCAAATAGAACAGATGAGCAGCCTCATACATTTTCTTGAGTATAATTCTATCCCTGACTCAGATTACATCACATACAGTACAACATTATTCAACACAGTTATAAACTGTCCTGCAATACTAATGATTGACTGTGCCATATTAGTACTACTTGATTTAAGCACAGCCTTTGACACAGTCGACCATTCTGTCTTTTTAACTCTTGTGTTGTAAACCACCCTCTCTAGCCGTACGCATTCATGTTCCATCATGAATGTAAAGAACTCAATGGCCCCTTACACACCAGGCACACACGCTATGTGTATAATTCATTTCAGATATTATTTGAGAGCTGGTATTCCACATTACAGTGTGGATACAAGCATGGTATCGGCGTAAACCTGTCAGGACTCCAATCTGACCTGATGATCTGATGAATGGTTTCGACCTACGCTCTCGCTCACACACACACACACACACACACACACACACACACACACACACACACACACACACACACACACACACACACACACACACACACACACACACACACACACACACACACACACACACTAGCCCACTAGATTTCAGTTGTGTATGGATATACCGGTAGCAATCTCCTCATCAAAAACCTACTGGTCAATATCCTGTCTCAGTGGGTGGCAAGACACACAATAACACACACACACACACACACACACACACACACACACACACACACACACACACACACACACACACACACACACACACACACACACACACACACACACACACACACACACACACCGACCTCCCCCTGGGTTGTGTAATAAGATCATAATAACGAGTGTGATGTTCCTGATATCCCAGATAACAGGAACAGAGAACCGGAAGAAGAAGAGATGAGAATGTGTTCATTGACCGGTATGATGCCAGCCATTTATAGATAGACTACCGGTAGATTATTTTTATTGAGTATTTGTGTTTGTCAAAAAAGGAGAAAAACACCTAATAAACATACATTATTTTTATTGTTTTGTAAAAAGAATATTCACAATGTATGAAATATATTCAATGGTCAATTAGTTTGCTTTAAAAGATTATCTCTCTCTCTCACACGCACACACACACACACATGCACGCGCGCGCACACAGACACTTGCGCGTCTCACAGGTACACACACACACAAGATGGCTTGTTGCATAAAAAAAAAAAGAAAAAAAATGGTTATTAAAAAATGAAAATATTTTGATTGGATATTTTGACACTGATATTTGTGACTTGGTCAATGCCTACCCCACTGCTGCCTGTTGTGGGAATCAACTGACGTGTGTGTGTGTGTGTGTGTGTGTGCGTGCGTGCGTGCGTGCGTGCGTGTGTGCGTGCGTGTGTGCGTGCGTGCGTGCGTGCGTGCGTGCGTGCGTGTCTGTCCTCTTGGGACAGTTGCGTTAACATATACATCCAAACATTTACAGCTTGAAAATATGCCTAAATCGCCATGAACTCAACCTATGAGATTGTTGGCGTGTCATAAATTCAGCCTCTCATTCCTTGTCAGTGGAGCAGTTCCAATTCAAACTCATCTAATGACATGACTCGTGGCTCTATCACTTACAGCTGTGCAAGAGGACTTGCTCACGTTCACAGCTGTTGGTGGGTGCTGTCCGAACAAAAGAAACGGGGACTGTGTGTTCAGTTTCACAAGTTTCTCCTTCGGCCAGCAGTGAATAATAAAGTATGCCATTGCCTCATGACGAGCGCCGTTTGGGGTGGAATCCAAACGAATGTCGTTGTTTATCAACTTACCCGTGGCGGCATTCAAAATATCTTTACCGAGAGAAAGTTGTACACTTCATTACCCACAATCCCAAGGAATGGAACATACTTCAGTGTAAAGTAATATTTGGAACCCTCCGTTCTCTCCCCAGA
>NC_137810.1:21930938-21960938 GCF_963921795.1 Nannobrachium achirus | reverse complement strand
AGGCCGTCGCACAAAAGTAGTGAAAACAGCTGATCCACAAGCACACAACGCCTCACGGCGCGAGGCGTTGTGTGCTTGTAGATCGGCTGTTTTCACTAAATCATTTTAAAAATGATAAATACAAAACAAACGGTTTTGGACATACAAGGTTTCCACCCGAGAACGACGATATATTTATTTTGAAAAGGAAACAAACTAAAAACCATCCTTCAATGGTTCTTTTTCCCATTGGTTTTCAGTGGACTTGTGTCACATTGGCCCAACGGCAATATCACTGTGCCCTTGAGCCAAGCACTGCAAGGTTTTTAATTTGTTCAGTGAGTGCATTAGAATTCATGGTCACGTCTTGCCCCGGGTAATCGTCCAATTTAAAGGATTAAATGGGCAGAGCGAAAAGCAAGTGTAACATCGTTTGCGCACAGCATGACCGGACAAATACAATCAGCTACATAATAACAGCACCGGGACATGCACGCTAACAATGCGCTTACGCACACGTAGCTGATCATAATCATTTCGTTGTTAAAACCTCTCTTCCTCGTGATGTGAGAGACCTTGCCGAACAGCTCAAGCCCTCTTGAACTCAACAAGTGTGTGTGTGTGTGTGTGTGTGTGTGTGTGTGTGTGTGTGTGTGTGTGTGTGTGTGTGTGTGTGTGTGTGTGTGTGTGTGTGTGTGTGTGTGTGTGTGTGTGTGTGTGTGGGTTGTACGAATGCCTGACACAGAAAAAACTCCTCAAGGACAACATCAGGATCAACCTCAAACAATTTCACATAGACAGCGCAAGCTGGGAAGACCTGGCTCAAAACAGAAGCACATGGATGAGGGAGCCACGTTCCATGAATGAACACAATCTTCACCAGGCCGCCACAGTCAAGCGACAGCAAAGAATTGAGAGGGTAACCAAACCACCACCAAAAAGGCTGTTCCCCATCCCACCCCCAGTAACTCAAATCAGTGTCCACACATTGCACTAATGTGAGTGGTTCCAGAATTGGAATCTCAGGAGGACCATCATGCTCCACTCTGAGTGATCGCCCATGATGGTGTGTGTGTGTGTGTGTGTGTGTGTGTGTGTGTGTGTGTGTGTGTGTGAGTGAGTGAGTGAGTGAGTGAGTGAGTGAGTGAGTGAGTGAGTGAGTGAGTGAGTGAGTGTGTGTGTGTGTGTGTGTGTGTGTGTGTGTGTGTGTGTGTGTGTGTGTGTGTGTGTGTGTGTGTGTGTGCGCACTGGTTTTTGTATGTTTGTGGGGACCAAAATCTGTATACACAGTCACGTCATGGGGACCAGGTACGGTATGGGGACCAAAAATCAGGTCCCCATGAGGGAAACTGTTAAAAACCAACACAGGAGCTGCTCTGATGTGCCTGTGAAGTTTTTAGCATTGGCCCATAAGTCACGTTTTTTGGTCATGGTGTGTGTGTGTGTGTGTGTGTGCGTGTGTGTGCTCAGTAGCTTTTTATGTTTTGTGGGGACCAAAATCTGTATACACAGTCACGTCATGGGGAATAACTTCATCAATTCTGATATTTGAAGTCGTGTATAAGCTAACACAGCCATAGTTGTTATACCTGATTGTTTTCATAGCTGTATAACATTTAGAAAGGGTGGTCCCCACATGAGATGATTAAAATCTTCACATGTGGGGACCACCCTTTTCATCATTGTGGTCCCCACAAATCATAAAAACCAGTATGTGTGTGTGTGTGTGTGTGTGTGTGTGTGTGCGTGCGTGCGTGCGTGCGTGCGTGCGTGCGTGTGTGTGTGTGTGTGTGTGTGTGTGTGTGTGTGTTTGCCTGCGTGCGCGTCATTTTAAAAACTATTTAAACTATAGTGAAAATAGCAGATCTACAAGCCTACACAAGGCCTCGCACCACTAGTTTTGTGCGACAGTCTTGTATGATGAAGCAGGGCTTTACTTTACGAAAAAACAAACACATTTGAAACTTGGAGGTTTCTGCCTGACGATTTATTTAAAAAAATATCACAAGTTGAAAATGAAATACAGAGATATGAGGGTTGTGGCCCACAGCAGCGACAGCAGCATGTGTATGTATTATTTCCATGTGTATTGAGTCTCTACATGTCTGAGGGTACACACAGGGACTCACTGTGTCTCATTTAGACATAAGACAAAGAGGAAGTCGCCAGCACTGAAGGACTCTCCTTTTCACATGATTGTATTTACCTCAACTGGACAGGAGCAACGTGCGGGTTTCGACCCGTTGTCACGAACGCTGATGAAGACCAACAGGGTCGAAACGCGTACGTTGCTCCTGTCCAGTTGAGGTAAATACAATCATGTGAAAAGGAGATTCCTTGAGTGCTGGTGACTTCCTCTTTGTCTTATGCTACTTTGAGCCGTGCACCAAAAATACTTTAATGCATTCACAATGTCACACAAGCTATTGTTTCACTGAAACTAACTTGGAGTATCTAACTTGGAGTGTTGCAAGCTTTCTGCTTTGTTGCAGATATCTTTCGCATTTAGACAAAAGCCTGCTATCCAAACAGATAGTTAATATTTCTCTCTGAGCACCCCCCCCCCCCCCCCCCCCCAAAAAAAAAGGAACAGCAGGGCTTTTGAAGAATAACAGGAGCCGGAGGAGAGCAGCCCAGAAACAACTTTGACTTTGAGGCTGAGAGGGATTTATGATGGACTGTCAACTCAGCCAAGACCTTACCCCGAGAGACAGGGTGGAATAGCCAACGAGGCTGAGAGAGAGAGAGAGAGAGAGAGAGAGAGAGAGAGAGAGAGAGAGAGAGAGAGAGAGACCATAAGAGAAAGCTACAAACATGCACACCTCCATCAAGCTCTCCCCCACCCAATCCACAGCGACGGGTGATGTCACACAGTGTGAGTGTGTGTGTGCGTGTGCGTGTGCGCGCGTGTGCGTGCGTGTGTGCGTGCGTGCGCGAGCGTGCGCGCCAGAGAGGATATAATATGAGAGAATGAAATAACTTTGGTTCTATAATTAATTTTTGATTGGATTATTGTAAAAATAAATAAATAATATCACATTTGGATGCCGCAACGTCCACAATACACTGCTTATCTGTTCATTATAAAAGTTTGAGCCAACAAAAAAGAAAGCCAGATTAATTACGATTAACAACGCAAACTCACGCGTCTAATCGCGATTACAATTTGTCATTGTTTTACAGCACTAATATATGAGAGAGCGAGAGAGAGAGAGAGAGAGAGAGAGAGAGAGAGAGAGAGAGAGAGAGAGAGAGAGAGGGAGAGAGAGAAAGAGAGAGAGAGAGAGAGAGAGAGAGAGAGCAATGAAGAGGGTCAGGACGCCCTCATTGTTTCCTTGGTTTCAGTGAAACAATAGCTTGTGTGACATTGTGAATGCATTAAAACGCTACCTCAGATGAACTCCATACACAGTAATATCAAAGCGTTCATTTAATTAAGTGCAAACGGCCAGGACAGAAGCCTGTCTGTTGCTATAACTACCCACAGCCAGAAGCAGTCCATGGGCCTGACCAGATATTGGTGCCATTTCAGTGGGAAAAACCATATGCTAAATTACTTATAGTAGTCAAAACAACTAATAACATTACTTAAATATGATATATTATATATATTAAGAGTAGCTTTTCATATTTTTTGAACATTTTGTTACTCCATTAGCATATCGTCGTTGTCGGGTGGAAGGAAACCTTGCATGTCCAAATCCGTTTGTTTTGTATTTATTATTTTAAAACGATTTAAACTAGTGAAAACAGCCGATCTACAAGCACACAACGCCTCGTTGTGCTTTGCGAAAAAAATTACAATTCTGAAACTTGGAGATACGAGGTTTCTGCCTGACAATGACGATATTCATTGTTTTTCAAAAAAGCACACAAACTGCCATTATCATATTTAGTCTTTTTAAAGGTAATCAAATCAAAAGCAATATCTGAACACACATGTTTGTTTTTTCAAGAAAAGAAAAAAAAAGACAATAATCTGCGTGTTTGACATTACTTTGAAGATGTATGGTTTTTGTGTTAATATAAAAGCATCTAAAACAGACACTGGAATAATGATAGCCTTCCACTGTGTAATAGACAAATTACTTCAAAAACATGACATCGGAGCGTATTGCAAATATGGCAACTAGATTAGGCAGTGGGCCACAATTGTAAAATCAATTGAAGTTGGGGGGCCACAAGACTGTAACAACAGAAATTAACAAAAATGTTCACCGCTTGACCGTTTTTTGTTCGCTATATGTCCAATAAGACACAATAATGGACATGTGTGTCCATTAGGCTGTTGTAACTTTTTAGGGCCTGCTTCATACTGCATTCATGCATTTATATGTTTTCTGTGCCAGTCCTTTGTAGAGCACAGGCTTAGATTTTGATATTAAGAAAAGAGGAAGTAGATACAGTATTTCAGTATGTTCTACATGTGTAATTGGCATGGAAGCGTCTTTGCGGGAAGAGTATTTGAGGCAGGCTGGCAAGGTGAAGTGTTTACGTGAAAGGTTCTTGCTTTTGTTGAGCAACCGACTGATAAGAGCACAAGATGTGTTTGAAGTGAATGATGATGGAGAAGATGGAAGATGGACACAATCCAGGTCAATTATTTCTTTGGGGGAAATGGACCACTCAAGACCCAGAAATGGTTTCAAATGGATGGATGAACTGCACTCAGAACCCATCTGTTGAGCTCTTGTATGTTGCCGAGCTACTTAACTCCATGGTGAAAAAAGAAATTGCAGAACATTCAAAATGGTCATCCTGTACAACCAACCATCCAATATTTTTTTACATTGGAATATGGAATGTTCTCAGTGAATAGCACTGATCTATGGGTTGCCAGTAGTGTAGACACACCCAGGGAGAGGACATAATGAAATAAAAAGTGATATCTTTTGATCAAATCTTTTTTTAATTAAAAGGTTAAAGCACTATATTGTGATAGTTATCAGTGGCGTCAGTTCAGAAAAAGCTAAGGTATAGCAACATGAATGGTGTCTTGAAGGCGCGCGTTCAAGACACCAGTCATGTTGCCATACCTTTATCAACAGGCATTATTCATTCATTTTGAGAAGTACATTTTCTTTTTTTCCCCCCGTTTCTACGGTTTCTTGGGCTGCATATGGCAGCCTGGAACAGTTGTTCAAGTGCAGCTAAACTTGGCATGTTAGTAAATGTGCCACAATTAACAATAATGCATTGCACCTGTGGAGCTGAAATGTGGAGAATACATTTATAAAACCTTGTTGAAGTGACCATTTTGTAAAATTTTGCATTTGTAGTTATTTTACTGTATTTTAACAACATAATAACCAGCACAGATAGACAAAGAGACAATCATGTATTTATATTTAAAAGTAACTTTTATTTCCCCCCCTGAACCCAGGGTATGGCAGCTGCATACCCCTGCCATACCCAATTGACGCCCCTGATAGTTATCATTGCTATAGAGTGTTCTCCCCGTCCCTCCAGCTCTTTCATAAACAGAAAATACTTTTTCAGGTAGTATTTTTGCCAATCAGGACAGAGTACCCATTTATCATCCAATAAGGAGAGAGTACCCATTTATCAGCTTAACATTTTTACAGTTCCAGATCCAATTTTGTCTGCCCATTTATTTGTGTCATCACTTCCACTTTCACTTGTTTAATCTGTATCCTGTCTGAGTTCTCTATCCTGATTGGGTAAAATTGGTATCCTGATAAAGAGCTGGAGAGACCTGGAGACTGAACAAACACTGAGTAGCAATAATTACTGTCACAATATAGAGCTGTTTAACACTTATTTTACTTACCCTATAGACCTACCTTTAATAATTCTGGGGAAAATATTTGACCTGTAAAAACGTACAATTAACACTCAGGGTGTTGGGTCTGTGGTGTGGAATATTCATATAGCCTATGTGGCGTGAACACACATAATAATAATGTACAAGCACAAACATGGCTGAAAAAGAGACAGATCTGTTGTGAAACGTTTCCCTCACTCCCACTCCCTATTGTCTTTCCCTAGTGTCTCCTTTACCTTTCTATTTCCTTGTGTGTGGACTGTGAACGCCTGTAATAAACACATAAATGAAGCATTGAGAATCACTGAATGAGGCTTCAGTGTTGCTTCAGCAAGCGTTGAGTGGGAAAATAAACACCACAGCAGAATAAACAAGCACAAATAAACAAGTGAATAAATGGCAGCTTGGTGAACACATGCATTTCTGTGGTTGCCTCAGCAACAAGGCTATGATAAATTAACCTGTTGTTGGTGCTACAGACAGTAAAGTGTCCTGCTTGACACCACTCTGTTTTTTAATATGTCCTTCCGAGTCCCTTTTCATCCCCCCCGTCGTGCGGAGGGAGCACTTTTATTGGGTCTGCATTCAGATCACGAGTTCTGTATGTCTGTCCGTCCGTCCGCCCGTCTGTTCGTCCGTCCGTCTCTATCTCTCCCTGACTCTGTCTATCTCTGTATGCCCCCCTCTCCCCCCTCTCTCTCTAGGCCTATGTTGTTTTGCTACTTACACAGTTCAGCCAAGGTTCTTGCTTTATCTCATGAGTTTAAGCATTCAGAAACGGAGGCTTGCAGGGGCATTGGTAGGGAAACCATGCTTTCCAGACTTGTATGTCCTCCAGCTAAAAGTCATTAAACCTTTTGTCTCTGCAACGCTTTCATACTGCAGTCGCACCACAGCGTCGCACGTGGAAAATAGCAGCTATTTTCGCCGTGCGACAGAGCATAAATTAGGCTTATGTTAACCGCACGAACAATTAGTTCATGTCAGGTGTGGCGTTGGAGTCACTCACACAGTCACTCGACAGTCGCGGTAACAACTATATATTTTTTTTCGCGTGAAAGAAAACATGTTCGATCGATATTACAACATAGTGAATTTCCACAACATGGACACATTCATGGCGTCCGTCTTCAAAATAAGGTACAATCCCTGGGGTAAGGTATCTAAATAATTAATTATATATAAAGCACCCATATTTTCTAGTGAGGACCAGGAAAATGGTCTTCACAATGTCTGTTTCTCAAATTCTAAAACTTATGGGGGCAGTAGACCCTCTAAGTATAGTAAGTACTCACACACACACACGCACACACACACGCACGGCACACGCACACGTTCAGATACTGAAGCTTACATGCCAAGAACAGCACTATAGTGGTTCCCAATAGTGTGGGATATAGCTGAAGCGACCTTGGGCGAGGTCACCTCTCGCCCTTAGTGCGTCTTACTGGTATAGGAAACAACCCAAAGTTGGTCTGGGGACTCGGGACTGCTATCTGAAATGTTATAGTTCAGATAGCAGCCTCTTCTACTGGTCTACTGGCCCCCTTCCCCTTGTTTCATCTTCTCTTTCACTCCTCTCCTTCCTTTCCTTCCCCTTCTCCTCATGTCATTTCCTCTTAAGTAGCATCTATGAAAGTCTCCTCTCCTCTACCCCTCATCTCCTCACTTACCCTCAAGTAGAAAATACCCCTCTGTTCTCCTCTCCTCTCCTCTCCTATTATAAAGTATTGAGAATGAATTGGACATACTCAAGTATAAACCACCTCAAAAAGTACAGCACTTGAGTAAAATGAACGTAGCTACTTCCCACTACTGCTCTTGAGAAAGGTCTTCACCACTGTTTCCAAGTTCCTTGAACAGCCTGTGGAGATATCAGTTTCAAGCTCCTTATCTATTTTCTGCTTTTTCTCGTCTTTTTATTGCAGTAGCTGCCAACACTAATCTCCTGATTTCCTGGCATTCTGCCTCATGTTTCAGTTTGCATTTAATGTGATTTCGATCCCTTTTCAAATAGGTTTTAATCAGACAAATGCACATCTCAATGTGATATACAACCGAGCGCACAATGTGACATGTTTAAAGTTCATTATGAGATTAACGCTAATATTGCGTCTCTTTGTTTTCCTCATCTCTTTGCTCATCTATCTTTTGTTCTTTTTTCATCCTGATTGTGTCGTTCATCCTCTCCTTCTTTCCCCGCCTGGTGACGCACACACAGTGTGCGCGTGCGTGCGTGCGTGTGTGTGTCCTTGCACGTGAAGTCTCACACAGCGGTGGAAAGCAACTAAGTATTTAAGTACAAATTTGAGGTACTTTGACTTGACTACGTCCATTATCCCATACTTTACGTTTCTACACCTCTACATCAGAGGAAGAGGCAAATATTGCTATTTTTACTCCGCTACAACTATTTGGCAGCAGAGCTTTACTTACTTACTTTGTAGATGTAGATGATATCAGAAGATAAATTGACCACTTACATTAAGTCCTATTTTATACTCCGGGCTATTCGAAAAATATCTGAACTACAAGCACACAACGTAGACTATTTGACACATTTTTTTAAATATTAGTAATTTCACTTTGGTATGTTTTGATGCCAATACTTTTTTTTTTTTTTTAATTCATTGTTTCCCTTGAAAGAAAATAAATCCTGTACTAGTATCCACACGTTTCACACAGATTGAATGTTTTGGCTGAATATTAGTTACTGTATCAATTTTAAATCACTGAATCAAATTGTGTCACCATAAATGAATGAATATCATCCATGTATACAGTAGCAGTGGTTTTCAACACTTTTCATATCAAGGAACATTATTTATTCCGCATTTATTGAGCCACAGACCACCATTTGATGAGATTTAACATCTCAGACCCAAAACATAGAATGTTGTTATCTTTCTGGATACCATTTTGACAACAATTCCATGCTGTATTATGGTATCATAGAGGAGATAACAGGGAAACATTGATCAAAATAACAATTATTTAATTAAGTAATGAAGATGTTTAACAATCCTTTAACTCTTGAGTGACTAAAATGAAACCAATTGGACACGTAAGGGTCCATTTGGTTTCATCTTTACGCTCTCAAGAGTTAAAGATCTATAAGGGCCCATTCGAGGGCCTTATTTGGACCCTCCATCATTTAGATTGGGACCCCCTGGAACCCCCTCAAGGACCACTAGTGGTCCCCGGACCACTGGTTGAGAACCACTGATGTATCGTATCGCCACACACCTTTCGCGATGCGTATCGCACCGCTGTGGAAACATATTGTTACACCCTGCGACTTTTACTTCAGTAAAACATTTTCCAACAACCCTGCTTTCGCAAGCCGGTACAGTGAGCTTTTGGAATCCGTCGGTGACCTTTAACCCTTCCTGAGCGCTTGCCTGCTTACCCAGCAACACTCCAGAACACACATACACACCCACACAAACGCACACCGACACACCAGCACGTTATTGACAGATAGTTATCGTCGTTGTCGGGTGAAAACCTTGTATGTCCAAAACCGTTTGTTTTGCATTATCATTTTAAAAATGGTTTAAACTAGTGAAAACCTACACAAGTACACATTTTAAACTTGGAGATACAAGGTTCCTGCCTGACAGTGACGTTATAAGGGTCAGGGACATGGCTTGGCATAAATGGAATGTACTGTATCTCCCACTTGTCACTGGCGTGATAGACAGCAGTGCAGCACACACTGGTAGAATACAGAAATACTGTACACACACACATATCAAAGAAATCCCAAACCGGTTGGGGCGGCTGGGTGCTCAGGAGGCAAAGCCGGTTGTCCAATGATCTGTGGGTCGGCGGCTCGAATCCCGGCTCCTCCTGTCCACATTTCGAAGTGTCCTTGGGCAAGACACTGAACCCCACATTGCCTCCAATGAGTCGGTCAGTGTTAGCTTGCCAGCAGTGGTGTGTGAATGTGGGAAGTGAGGACGCTGGGGTCAGCTGTTTGCCGCTTCACTCCCCAATGTAAGAATGAATGGGCCGTTGCAAAGAGCTTTGAGTTCACAACTTGCTTAGAAAAGCGATATAAAAATGCCATCCATTATTGTTATTAAACAAAAAAGAACATAACAAAAGAGCTACAGGAAATAATGCAAGAAAAGAGAGCATGGCTAATGTGCCTGTTTACATGTAACTCAAGGCAAAAGAATAATTCACAACAAAACCAGATGTTGAAACAAGGCAGACAAATAGCTGAGCTACTAGCATTCATTTAGAAGCCATTTTCCAATACAATCACATCCTCATATTAACTTTCTGCTGCAGCCATAATTTTGTCAACACAATTACCTCCCACATCTACAGCTGGGGACAACAAATTAAACAAAAGAGATCCAAATTAAATTGATAATTATTATTAGCGCACACTCCTGAGTAAGCAACTCCGAATACAGAAAAATACTACAGACTGCTAAAAGACCTCATTCATACTTGCAGGATTGCAGAATAAAACAAAACCTTATTTCCAAATAAAGCCTAAACAAATGTCTCTGTCGACGGCATAGGCTGAAGATTTGAACAAAAATGATGGATCTTTCCCTCTAATTTATTGTGAGTGTTGCTGAATCTATTTTCCTCCAGTTTTCCTGATATCTTTTTGTCTTTATGAACATTGCTAGTGGGTGAAGTTGTACTACCAGAACCCCTACTTCAAAGATCCAAGTAATGCCATAGAACTAAACCATTCTGTTAACCCTAATATAAATAAGGAGGCAAGTTGAGAACAGGAGCCACAGCCTGTGGGAAGGAAGGTCTCATATCGTCGTTGTCGGGTGGAAACCTCGTATCTCCAAGTTTCAAATTTGTACCTTCTTTCGCAAAGTAAAGCCCTGCTTCATCATACAAGGCCGTAGCACAAGAGTAGTGAAAACAGCCGATCTACAAGCACACAACGCCTCGCGGTGCGAGGCGTTGTGTGCTTGTAGATCGGCTGTTTTCACTAGTTCAAGTCATTTTAAAAATGATAAATGCAAAACCAAAGGTTTTGGACATACAAGGTTTTCACCCGACAACAACGATATACAATCCTGAGAGAGAGCCAGCACACTCATAGATTCATGTTGGCCATCCAATCGCTCCTCTGGGGCAATTTGGTATTTAGTGTCTTGTTCCAGAGCAGTGATTCCCAAACTATGGGCTATTCTTTTCATACCATTATTATACCAATAAATAGGACATACATAGTACATAATACATACTGTTTAGCATGTTCCATTGATCCAAGCCGGAACACAATCAATTGATTCATCAAGGCCTAGAATTATGGAATGCTTTAACCAGTGAAAAATAGCAGATATACAAGCTCACAGCATCTGCTATTTTTGATGTGTGCAAATCTTTGAATATATGTATTTTCAAAGCGAACGTTTGTAACTCAATTTTGCTTCTGGGGGGTAACTGGAACTAAATATTTTGAGATGGGGGTCCGTGGCCAAATCAAGAATATTTTGGGGGTCCTTCACGCATGGAAAAATATGAGAACCACTGACATAGTAGTCTCTCAAGAACAGACTAACTGAGCTCCATTTAAGTGAAAAGGATCTTTTCTTTGACGATGGCTAAGCCAGATTGCTGACAAAGAAACGTAGGGTTTTCAAAAAACCTTAGAAGGATTCAAAAGACACTTATAGAATCGGGTCAAAATTCAAATTTTCACAATTTTTCAAAAATAGCAGATCTACAAGCTCGCAGCGCGGCACCTATATCTGCTATTTTTCAATAGTTAAAGCATAAAATAATGATACACAATAATGTGTGCCCGTTCTAAATGGGTTAAAATAAACATGCTTTGAAAATGCACGTGGCACACCCATCTGACCACTTAACACCTGTTATAAGTGACCACATGGCCACTTAAAGTTGTACCATGTAACTTTTTTTATAAAACAAATCTTAAAATTGTCCTAACTGTTAAATCGCTAAAGTTTTAGAACACCCACTCCGTTATTTTCATTTTCTGAAGCCTTCTCTTTATATGTTTTCTATGATCCTGGCCGTGGACCGGATTTCGCGCCAAAATGACGTAATCTGCATCATCTGTATACGTTGTGTATACGTTGCCCAATCACATCGCCGATCATGCACACATGGTACACTACCGGCCAATCACAGCGCATCTTGAAGTGGGGTCGCCATATTTGTAGTCGCCCGTGTGTCTCTTTACTCAAAAGGTAATCTCGCCTACCAGGCAGGGTGAAGTAGTCCGTTTCTCCGGAATGCCTGAACGCACAGGAACCAGGGACCCCTCTAAAGATAGCTCTCGGCGTTGTGGAGGCAGACGCGGGGGTGTGAAGGTACGAAAAACGGGCGAAAGACGCGAACGCGACCGCGGTTTGCTATAGGGCTACTGACCACTAGTTGAGCATCTTACACAGTATAGCTTTAAGCCAATCTTTTCTAGATCTTTTCCTGATCTAGAAAAGATTGAGAAGTGCTGTTCCAGAGCACCTGGATGGAAGTGGCAATGGAATGAGCGTTACTCCCAGATCCTCCCAGCCCGCTCAGAGACTTGATCCAGAGGAGTCGCGTTTACGGCACTGTCCAACCACCAAACCTTTCGTAGGAAAGGACCGGTTCGATTACAAAATGACGCCACTCGCAACTTCTGAAAAGCGTTACCCCGAATTTGAGTTCCGGCAAAAAGGTTGGTGGTCCGAGACAGTAGCTCTTGTGTATTTCAAAAAACATCATCATTCCACTTCCCTAACCCATCCCTGTGCTGTAAAATCATAGGGGGAGCGACAAAATAAAATGAAGTGGGCCCATATTCCTCCCTCCCTTATTGTAAACTGCTCTCGTTTTTTTATCTGGTTTTATTGAAAACACTAGCAGGTGCAAACTGAGTTCTTATCACTGATGGCTGCGAGAGATATCAATCCCATAATAGTTCTTAGTCCCAAAAGTCCACTATTAGGCCTTTCAATCAAGGCTATGAACATTATACCAATGTATGCTGTACAACAGGCAGGCACACACACACACACACACACACACACACACACACACACACACACACACACACACACACACACACACACACACACACACACACACACACACACACACACACACACACACACACACACACACACACACACACAGACGATCTCACACGCAGCAAAGAGACATCAGCAACTGGTGTGTGTGTTGCCACGTTAAGTGACACGCCATAAAGGCCAAATCTGCTCATTTATTCTGTGCTCCTTCTGCATGACAACAACAATAACATCAGCCATTTTAACTAGAGAATTACACAGGAGTGCTCTTGGCCAGATGGGCTGAAGGGACATTACCATTTTAGTGGCGGGTACGGCCCACTCATTCCTGTGGCTCAGCTTATTGAAGCATCTGAATGGCCCGTGTGTGTGTGCGTGCGTATACTGTATCAATGTGTTTTTGTGTTTTTCTTGTATGCCAGTCTGTGGTATATAATATACACCTGTACATCTCTTGCAAGCTTGATGCAATTAGTGAAGAGACCTTCACCCTCACAGCGTGTTACATGGCTATAGATCCATCCATATCTAGACATTAGCATATTCCTCCTTTGTTACCATAACAAAGCGAGATGTGAGAGAGAGAAAGTGAGCATTTGTGAGCGAGAAAAGGGGGACACAGATAGAGAGAGTGAGAGGCCATAACAAGGCCATGCAGACAGACAGACAGACAGACAGACAGACAGACAGACAGACAGACGCAACAAGACAGATAGGTCGACAGACAGATAGACATCGGTGCGTAACTCATTGCCTGTAATGTCAGTGCATGTCATCAAGTCAATGTCAGACGTGATATCTATGGTGCGTGAAACGTGTGTGGTGATGTGGAAAAATGACTTGTTCTGGTTGGATTCCTCCACGGCGCCTCTGGCTTGGCCAGGCGCTCCAACCAACACAGTCGGCCATGTGCACGGCTGGTGAGCCGTTCTCTGTCACTGCATTAGCGACTACGCTAACACTTTACTTGACCCATTAAGACCTGAGGCCGATTGGACAAAATGTCATTTAAATCCTAGACAGTTTTCTGAAAAACTTATGTTGCTAAATCAGTAGTTCTCAAACTCTGGGGGGGTCAAGGAACCCCAAAGTTATTATGTATTTGGTCCGCCCACCCCATCTCAAAATACTTTTGTTCCAGGGACCCCCAGAAGCAAAGATCTGAGTTAAAAATGTTCGCTTTAAAATAATACATTTATATTTCATTTTCACGATTTTTCAAAAAAGCTTGTAGTGTGGCACGAAGTGACGCGCTATATGAGCTTGTAGTACTGTATGTATTGCTGCTACTTTTTAACGGCCAATGTACAAATAATGCTTTTTAGCAAAAATCTAAAATGACACAATGCTTTGCGGCTTCATAAGACTTGTTATAAATGTTTTTAATTATGCATTACAACTTATAACAAGATGAAGTAGACCTATTAAGTGCTGGTATTATAAGCTCAGCGGAACAGCACATAAAAACTACCATACTTAGTTCTAAAGTGTCTTTACACGGTTATCAAAGCATGGTTACCATATGGACCTACCTGTAAGGCAGGTCCATTTGGTTATATTTGGACCCTCTCAGAGTTAAATGAACACGCACTCTGAGGCTCAGGGGTAGAGTGGCCGGTAGAGCGGTCAGATGGGAATCGCGAGGTTTCCAATTTGATCCCAGGCTCCTCCAGAGTTAGTCTCAAAGTGTCCTTAATGCTTTACATGGTTTCCCCTGCCATCGGCGTGTGAATGGGTGAATGTAATGCACAATCTATGTAAAGCCCTTTGGATAAAAGCGCTATATAAATGCACCATTTACTATTTACCATTTACTCACGATTTGACAGCGTTCTGACAGTATGAAAGGGTATGGGCCTCACAAACACATCTATACATACACACAAAGGCTTCGGGAAAACGAATGATTACTGTGGACACCAAGCATTTAAGCTTCACTGGGTAATTAAAGAAATTACCCCGACTCCACTTTGTTATTCACATTCAGCACATGTACAAACGTAGGGGACGCGCGCAAACTCACACGCATGCACACGCACGCACACACGCACGCGTGCGCGCGCCAGACACACACACACACACACACACACACACACACACACACACACACACACACACACACACACACACACACACACACACACACACACACACACACACACACACACACACACACACACACACACACACACACACACACACACACACGATTTATCCACAGATGATAATTCAACTGCAAAGGGAACAATAAACCAGTCTGTATGCATGCCAAATGTATGTCATAATATTTAAATGATGCACAGATGCAAATCATGACTGAAAATGTGAGCTGATTAGAATAGAGGTTATGAGTACAGTGTGGATTAAAAAAGTGCTTCCATAAAAACCCAAATGAGAAAAGTGTTCTATTCTATGAACTAACCTTTATCAAGCCTAGAACAAGTTAATGTGACTAAATACAACGAACAGCTATAGGGCGTCATTCTACAGTTTCGTTTTTTTTGTTTCATTTCATATGAAAATTACAGATTCATACAGTAGCTACAAAATTAGATAGGCCTATTGCCTTTTATATCGACTCAATGGTTTTGGAACTCAACCTTTAAAAATAACTAAAGGTCTTCACTTACAGTTCAAAAATGTATTTAATGAGGAATTACATATCGGTCCAGCTGACCTTCATCAGGTTTTGTTCTACTACTGAAATAAACCCAGCCATAAAGTACATTTTAAACACAAACATGATTTTTACTTCCTATTCAGCGACTACAGAACTGTCCCAAGGTGCATTGCATGAATGGAGATGTGAAATTCCTTATTTTGCTTCCACCTGCATTCTCTTCTCCCTCTATTGTCCTTGAGTTGTGCTCTCCCAAACACCCACCTGCTAGTCGCTCCATCTCAATTTACACTAAAGTAGTAGACGACGGAAAATGAATGAATACAAATAATAATATTGTAACGCTATAACCAGTATGGAACACTACATTTCCACGCTGGCCTTTTTGGAATTAACATAACCGATTTCAATTTTTGGGGGGGGGGAATAGATCTGCCAAGTTATTGGCTCAATCAAGACAGTTGATCAATTAGTTGAGCTGAGACATCATTCTTCTGCTTTCAGACACTTTCATATTTATGTAACTTGCTGATTACGTTCAACCCCCCCGACTTTCTTGTCGTAATTATAGGCCTAACTTTCATAATTCATCTTTTTACCATAAAACAACTAGATCTTTAACGCTCTCAAGCGTTAAATTATTGTCAAACACCTGGATTACTTCATTTACAAGAAGCCTACGCAATTAGAGAATGTAGAAATTATTTGTATTTTGGTCAACGTTTGCCTGTTATCTCTCCTATATGGTACCAACATCAAAACAGCATGGAATTATGGACAAATTCCTATCCAACAATAACAAAATATTCCAACGTTTTGGGTCTGAGAGGCTAAATCTCATCACCATTGACCATGTGTTCAATGGCACAAATGCCGGATAAATACTCGGTCTTGATATGAAAAAGGTTGAAATCCACTGCCATGAACCAATGTCTGACTCCAAGAGTCTGAATAAAGTACCTTTCCCCCCCCTGTAGGGTAGATATTCCTTTTCCATGGTGGCCCAGAGCCACAGGCAATGCTTGAACCCACCCCAGCAGCAGGTGTACCCCCCCAAGGGCTGACATTTAGCTCCAAATGGGCCCGCTCACTCTGGGTCTCCGGCTGGCCCGAGGGCTGTGGGCCATGCTGGAGGAGATGTTTAGATAGAGCCAGTTCTTCTCCCATTCTTCTCCGTGGCCTCGGGCCATCCCAGGGTGGCACCACTTCCGACCAGGAAATAAAGGAGACAAAGGCCTGCAGGATACGGAGCACTGGGCCAGTATTACTACTACTACTACACTATCCAGGCTCCATTCATTAGATAGATAGATAGATAGATAGATAGATAGATAGATACCTTTATTATCCCAAGGGGGAAATTCAGTTGTCCAGTTGTAGCACAGCAGTATACAGTTATTTACAAAGTTACAGAGAAGTAAGAAAAAAGATAGATAAGAGGAAAAAAACAAGAGCAGTACAGTACCAATAAAGAGAAGGTGCATCAATAGAGGGGACGAATAATATATAAGTATATATACATAAAGTGTCTCACAAAAAGAGACCGTAGCAGTCAATGCTAGTTAGTGCAACAAGTATCTCACTGTCATTGTTAAAGCAAAATACTCAGAAACTACCAACACAACCTAATAGTGCAATGTCAAAAATCAGTGCGAAAAAAACAAAACAGCTCAGAGAAGAAGAAACTAGGAAGCGTGTCACCGCAAGACGCACATGAGACGCACATGACGCACATTAGCAGTACCATTAACCACATGAACCCTAGCGTCGCTATTCTGTGGACTAACACAAATAGCGTATTTTATAGATTTACTGGCTTATTTTTTTATGTAGTGGGGGGACGAGGAGAGAAAGTATAGAGCCTAGCCCCTGGGAGACCCCCTGTCAACTAAGCATAATAATGGTTCAAGTGGTTAGAATGCCATTATTATCATAACTGTCATTATTAGTAATATTTTTCATTAACAGTGCCATGCCTGGAGAAGCTATTGTGTTGGTAAAACAGCAATAATGATTAAATATGAAAATGCAAGAGCGACCATTTCTAGGAATGTGAAAGAGGCACAAACAGGCCATAATACTCAATGAGCTAGCATCACAATTTGCATAAATCACCAGTCAGCCTGAGATTGAACCATACTGGGAAAACACATGCCATATCTCTGTCTGGTCCATTTGTTCCCCGTTTCTATCGGGAAATGGTATTAACACTGATTCTATATTTAATTCGCTGCTACACAGTGAATTCATCAATGTTATTTAACTATGAGAGTGTAGCAATGTGCCTTGGATCTTAACCAAGGTAAGTTTGATACTTATAACAAAGGCTCATCATGAAAGAGACGAGATCAGACACAGTCGGGATAAACAGGCACTTAAGCAGTCGCGTATCCTGGTTTAGCCACTGTATCTCTTGAAGTTTGAAGGTAAAATATCCCTAGGGATATTCGCATGCATTTGCATGCAAAACAGATCCATGTTCCTTTTGCTGGGGTCAACAAAACAAACATCAAAACAATATAACCTCGTGATGAATATTATGAATAATTGGCCCACAAAAAGGGTGCAAGTCCAGAGTGAAGCTGTGAGGCTGGCTTTTGTTTGTGGTTTTCCTTTTCCAGGAAGACAATCTGGGTGAGAAAAGGAAAAGAGAATACACACCAATCCAAGAGAATACACACCAATTTTACCTCAAGTGTAAAAATGGACCCATAAAGGTAATTGTCCCAGTGTGGGTCTGGAGTGAATACAGAGACGGTGCGTGGATGTATGTGTAGGCAGGCTCCACTGGATCAGACTGAATCATTATTTTGCAATAGAAAACACAAAACAGGCTTTTTACAGGTACTGTTACGTGGACGGCCTGACAGGCAGTTAGTAGAAGGACAGCAGCAGAGATGGAAGGGAGATTTAAAAGAAAAAAAGATGGACAGAGAACTGGGTGAGACAAAGCCACAGATACAGCGATAGACACAAAGTGACAGAAACAGACAGGGACATTGATAGAACTCTAGGCAGGAACAGAACAGTAATTCATCTAATGGCCCGACTGGAGGAACACACTCGATATGAGAGGCCGTCACGCAGCCTAATGTGATTTCTTCCTGCTCCAGCATGAATATGATTGCTGTGGTCATAATACATTCGTTATAAAGCGAGGCACAGAGTTGACACTCACACAATATAAATGCACATTGCACCGCAAGCACGGGTACTACTGAGTCAGTGTGTGTGTGTGTGTGTGTGTGTGTGTGTGTGTGTGTGTGTGTGTGTGTGTGTGTGTGTGTGTGTGTGTGTGTGTACCTGCTGCTAGCCTACTCCCCCGCCCCCATCTGCATATGATGCTAATATTTCATAATAACACGTACACACCTTGTTACGTTCTTTCACATCCTCTGTATACCGGTTTGTAAACATCTTTATTTTTGTTCTATTTAACCTGTTCTCTATCTCTTTAATCATGGTTATAGTCACGTCTTTTCATTTGTATTTTATTTATTTTCCTGTGCTTCACACTTCAATGTATTGGATGAATAGACGATCTACATGCTCACAACGTATTGCAGCGCAGTACGTTGTGAGCTTGTAGATCGGCTATTATTTCAGTCACAAAATGTCGGTCATCCACTTTTTTGTTCTTTTGTCCTTTTTTATCCTTGATCCTACATGTGAATTTGAGGCATTTAAAATAACGATTTTATCTGATTGTATTTTATTTTATTTTATTTTATTTTATTGTTCATAGACATCTCTGACTTCTGTAGGGAGAAATCTAAATGGAGTCTATTCCAAATGTAACTTCACCAGTTTGGGAACATTTCAGCTTTCAATAGAATGAAAAGGGAGAGCCAGCCAATTTAGACGAGGCAATATGGATTTGCCTAACAATAAAGTTTATTTATATAGCACTAAAATCAGGATAAACGAAGTAATCTTCAGGGAGAAAAATGGCGCTAATACCGCATGTTGCACTGTTGAGTCACCCTAAATCACTGCAGGGGAAATTCCTTCAGCGCAACAAACGTGTGTGTTTGTGTGTCTGTGTGTGCACGGCTGCGCGCGTGTGTTTGGGGATTAACACCAACTGTTGGGCCAACATTGATTTCCATTATAGTTAAAGAACCAAGTGGCTCCATCTGTTAGACCTATGGGAGAGACACACTGATACAGTAGAAATAATGTGTTTGTTTGTGTTAGTGTGTGTTAGTGTGTGTGTGTGTGTGTGTGTGTGTGTGTGTGTGTGTGTGTGTGGGTGTGTGTGTGTGTGTGTGTGTGTGTGTGTGTGTGTGTGTGTGTGTGTGCGCGCGCACACACACACAGCGCCTTCGTGCAAAAGGTGGTTGAGTTGAACTGAATCGCCTGATTATTGCAGTGTTCAGATTTCCCTCTTGTCCTTATCTAAACCTTCAACGTCTCTCTCTCCCTCCCTCCCTCTCTCTCTCTCTCCTTCTCTCTCTCTCTCTCCCTCCCTCCCTCTCTCTCTCTCCCTCTCTCCCCCTCGGCCCTGTGGGAGACATTCATAATTCAACACAGAGTCATTATTTCAAATATTAGAAAAGGAAATTGACTTTTCCGATGATGTCTAAAGAGGGCTGACACTTTCACCCTCAAAAAAGATCCACCATCACCATGTCAAGGTCTGCTCCTCACATCTCTCCCCTGCTCCTCCCTCACTTTGTCTTACCCAATTACTGCAAAACGGCACTGTAAAATCCTGAGTGTCAATGTCACCCTGAGAGTGCATACACTGACCCTTACAGGTCTTACAGGGCCATTATGTTACATTTGTACACTCTTGGGAGATATTTAATTCATAAGTAATACTGTACGTGTGTATTCTCCTCTTGTCTTTTACTGCTCCTCTCTATTTGTCTCTGCTTTATGCCAATTTTGTTTTTTTGTTCCGTGTCTGCATTACATATTGCAGCATTTACTGCCATTATGTACTAAAATATGAACAAAACAAAAGTAGCAGTGTAAATTATAATAAAGTCCACCAAATTCACAAATGTATGACAGCAGGCATCGGAATCAAGGCTAGTTTAGTTATTCATTCAACTCATAACACTTACTCAGAAATGAGCTTTTGAATGTCTCATGTAAACCCATTATATTTATTCCAGGAAATTATTACAAGGCAGACTCTGCCAATTAACTCATTCTGTGCCTATCCCGAACATGTTCGGGATATGTTCAATCCAAAACAAATTTTTTTTTTATTAATTGACTTACCCTGAGCTGCTTGTAGAGCCGTGGGTGGTCCTGGCTCGCCAGCTAGCCATTTTACATGGTCCGACGATATATTCCATTAAAAATGGTTTAAAATACATTTTTGAGACCCCCAATGTTCACCGAATGTTCAGCGCCGCTTCCGGAACGTAGTCCAGTGTGCCTATCCCGAACATGTTCGGGATTTTTAATGAAATGAATAAAATGATCCGAGGCCTTCTGAAGCCTGAGCCTAAATTTAAAATCCAGTGGTCCAAATCCTGGGGAAGCCATGCCGGCCGTGAGCCGCGAACGTAGCCGCGAATCGCCGCCGAATCCAATGAAAAACCACATCTTTGGAGGCCCATATCTCTGGATTGTGTTTTTAGGGATGTGGCGCGAGGTTTATTTACGGCAAAATCGCCGAAAAATGATCTTTAAAATGACAAAATGGGAATAGCTATTCTGTTAGCATTATCATCCGGGACCTTTCCATGACGTGCACGAACGTGAGCACGCGCGTCACTGCAACGTGAGCCCCTGGATGCTAATGCAGTCCCCTATGGGAGAAAGTCTGGCATTCTTTGGTGCCCTCTAGGGGCTGGCACTGGAAGCGTTAAGATAACAAAGGTCTGAAGTCAAAAGTATCTTTGACAGAATGAATGACAGGTTTGTCGTAACCATATGATGTGCTTGACTTGACCCGGGAATTATAGCCCCCTGAAGAGTGTGTGTGTGTGTGTGTGTGTGTGTGTGTGTGTGTGTGTGTGTGTGTGTGTGTGTGTGTGTGTGTGTGTGTGTGTGTGTGTGTGTGTGTGTGTGTGTGTGTGTGTGTGTGTGCGTGTGCGTGTGCGTGTGCGCCTTTTACCCCTTTGTCTCCCAACTTTTGTCGTTTTCGTTGTACCAATTGAATCCTCCCACACACATTTGTGGTTTTGTTACTGTTGCTGTTGCTGCTGTTGTACCCTACTGGCTCAGCTGCCATTGTGGATGTAGAGCCTCCGTCCCACTCCCACTCCCCCCACCCAACACTCCCCACTGACAAGTGCCACCCCAGCCCGTAGGCAGGCACGTGCACACATAGACATCAAAGAGGGCTTGAGCCCCTGCCCTTTTATCCGTTTGTAAAAAAGTGCCCTCTCCATGAATGCAGTTTTTACTGTGGTGAAAAGAAATGCAAATGCCCTCTTTCCATGCCGTACCTGAAGGCAGCATTCAAGACAATTGCCTTGTCCAAACTCTCCTGAACTTGAATGCAATAATAATTATAATAATCTTTATTGTCCCCGAGGGGAAATTTGTCTTCACAAGTCTGTTCAACACAAAAAAACAACACAAATAACACAAAACATCACAAGACAGATCATCGGGTCCCCACTATTCACAGAAAAAACATCCTAGCGACGGGGGCGCTTGCTTAGCAGATTGTTTAGTGCAGCGATGGCTGAGGGGACAAAACTCCTGCTAAACCGTTGTGCCACGCCAAGTTTCTGTATCTACACCCCGATGGCAAGAGGTCGAAGTAGCGATACAGAGGATGATCAGTGTCATTTGTTATTGAGAGTGCTAAGCGTGTGATGGCTTGCATCTTATGTTGAAAGAATTCCCCTCTCTCTGTGTAGAAACACATACCTTATGCCACATCTCCAGTATTCACTTGATTATGCTTGGTTCAGTGTGGTATCAAGTACCGAAAATAGCTGACCTTCAAGCTCACAACGCGTCACAGCACGGCGCGTTGTGAGCTTGGAGGTCTGCTATTTTCGAGATTTTCACCAAAAGGCGCTTTTAGAAATTTCAGCCCCTGCCGCTCTAACATTCTCTGCACGTCCTTGCCCGTAGGTGTTCGTGCAGTGACAAATACCACCCTCCCCGCCCGGCTTTCCCTCCCCTGAACATGGGCCAATTGTGTTTGTGTAGAAAGTAGAAATCCAACAAAGCCATATGCATCGCCATGGATTCCAAACCCCTATAGACTCCGGGGTGGTGGCCAAAGATACTTTACAGAGCGCCCGCTCCACACATACTCCTGATGAATATCTATAATTATAATACCATTTTATGGCTCAAAACACTTTGAAATGCCTTTGTTTATGAAATGTGCAATACAAATAAACCCTGCTTTATCTGATCTAGTCAAGTTTTCACAGATTTATGTGAGCCACTGCTACGTAAGTCAATTGTGTTCCCGTCCGCAGCTGCTCTTGGGATTTGTTGTGAAGAAGCAAGAAGAGAGGGTTAACAACAATGCTGTGTTCTAACTTTGCACATTAATGGGGTTAAGTAGAACCCCTGAGTCACTGTCTTTTCATTTCTCATCTGTGTAATTTAGTTTTGCGGTAAGCTATGGACACTGATTTGACAATGATAAATTCTATGTGTAGTCCCTTTATTAAAAACTCTGACCGTGAGGCAAATAAAAAAAGCTAAAGTAAACTTTGAAAACTAATAACTGTTTTGATTTCTAAAAAATACATAGGCTATACATACACAGAATGCAGAGAGACAGTGTAGTAGTGCCTCAATAAACTAGGATCTCAGGTAAACCATGAACCATGATATCAGTCAAATAATATACTATTGAAAAAAATCTGTACATTGAAAATATAGAATAACAGCTAAATAATTAACCTACAGTAGCATCTCTTCTTTGTAAATTAAATTGCAAAATAGCTAAGTTCACCATGCATCATGATGCATGATGAACTTGTAGATCTTGATTTGATCGAAACATTTATTTCTTTGGAGAAAGAAATGACCAAATATTGACCACTTGCCCAAAACAGGGACATCAGAGTTCAGTGGTTAACATACATTTAAATGTTATTAAGATACATTATTATCAAATATAAATATCAAACATCAAACATGAATGTTCATTCTGACTAGAAGCAGGGATAAAGCATCCGACCGGTGATACAAAAAAAAGAAAGAAAATAAAATAATTGTCCAGAGGGAGGATATCACAAGCAGATGATTTTGTCCTTGTAACTGTCATAAAGTGTCAAGATCTTTAATATTTCCTACCATTTACCTGCCAGACCAAGTGTCTCAACTCCTCATCCGTTTCTATGAGTCCTCTGACAAAGGACTAACAGTCTTCTCACTAAGTCTTTCTCCCATTCTACGTGTTTCCTTTCCATAGACAAAAGAGCAATGTTTATTACCACAGCTGCTCTAATAGCTATGCCATGTAAAGTCATTAGCGGAAAAGGCCTTTCATCGTGTAATTATTATTGATTTGACAACAAGCCGCGCTCTAATGTTTCAAACATTGGACGATGCTGATAGCTACAGAGGTGGCAACAGCTCTACAACTTATTAGAACTGTTTTTAAAAGGATAATGCTGATGTCAGCAATCAAAGCAACATGGGCCGAGCTTGGAGCAGTGTTTAAAAGGTAATTTAGACCTGAAAAGAGAGAGTGGAAATGGAGAGTAAGCGAGTGGAAGGACAAAAGGGAGAATAGAGGCCAAAAACAGAGAGGACACTATAGAGTGAAGGAGAGGTGGGATTTGCTACAGCCATCAGGCAATAAATCTAAATCTGCCCGCTGCTCATTACAGTAATAACAGCAAACAGAGCGATGGCTCTGTTAACAGGGCTAGCGGCAGGCTAATGGTAGCGCATAGATTACCAAAGATTTAATTCCAAAGACAATTTTCCAGATGAAACTGGAGACTTGTTATGGACATAAATGTAAATGAATTATTGGGCTCCTTCATGAGTTAAACCTTTCAACAGCTACAGATCAGAATGCACAAACAAGGCCTGCTTATTGTGTTCAATTAAAGATATGACCACATCAGTCCAATACCATCTTTAACAGTTTTACTGCCAGTTGTTTTATTTATTTATTGGGTCTTTTGCCAGCAAAAAGCGGCTTACCTTGTTTTGTTTTTTTTGTTTTTTTGTTTTTTATTGCGCAACATGCACTTTGGCGGCCCTGGCAGCAGAGGGCGGCGTCATGCAAGAATTAATGTGAATTTGGCCGTTCTGAGTTGCCATCCATTGAGACCAGTCACTCGCCACAAAGCCACAGGGCCAGAGAAATCAACAAGGAAGTGAATTGGTCTCCGTTGATGTTAACGCATAATGGATTTTTTAGAGCATCATTGCGGCAGATGTGTTCACTGTACACGGCGGCGCGACCCCTCATCAGCTTACGGACATCAACAAGGTAAACGAACGAACGGCCGTATTGGCGACGAGCGACGTTCAGAATTGGGGCGAATGGTAACGTCCGTAGCAGTAAAACAGTTAACCAAGTACACAATGCATTTGTGATGGAGAGCTGTGATTGGTGTAAGTGTGAAAACCATGTCAGTAGGTGATTAGGTCAGGGGTCTTCAACGTTTTCAGGCCAAGGACCCCTTAGTTGAGAGAGAGATGAAGCAGGGACCCCCACAACCTTTACATAGATTCCATATAGTTTCATCTTTTGACGGCACAATCATCAGTGTATTTTGGATTCTTGAACCTTCAGTTATTAATTAACTTGACCTTTCACTCTGTACTTAGTCTGCTCTTAATCCCCTCTACAGCAAAGCTATTTGCCGAAAATAGTACAAGCTACGAGCTTGTAGATCTGCTACTTTTGGCAAAAGTTCTCAGAATATGGACGCTAGGTTCAAAAAAAAAATCTATCACACAAAGATTTGGAGGACCCCCTGTAGTAACGCTGAAGACACCCTAGGGGTCCTGGACCCCCTGTTGAAGACCCCTGGATTAGGCGATTCGGTTTAGAAAACCTTTTTTTATTTCAATGCATTACGACAGAGACCACCCATTTCATACGTTTGTTTCTGTCTCTGGTATGCCAACCATGTTGAGTACATTGTCTGCCGTCTGCCAAGAATGTTTTTCTTTGGTTCTGAGGCATAATGACAACTTGCATTGTAACACGGCACAAACAGTTCTCACACAGATAAGGACTACAGTGCCTTCTTAATAGTGTTGAACAGAACAACACGTACCATGTTCTTTAAAAAGGTAACAGCTACAGTAGATGAAGAATAACACTAACAGAAACCTGTGATTGTCAAAATCTAATTTCCTGCAGCCTCTAGCACCGCTGCGAAACATTATGAGCTGAAACACTGGTGTGAAGTGGTTTATCGAAGCTCAAGTTCTCAAGGACACTTTAAACCTGATTTATACATTGTTGCGCTCCTAGCTGTGTCATGCAACGAAAACAGCGGCTCTACAAGCTCACACATGTGAGCCGTTCCAGTTACACTGCGAGTACCTTTTACACTTTTGAGCGGTGTGAACCGCTCCTACATCTGGCTTTATCTGTTTGTCCCGTGTCTGTCTGCACTGTCATGGGTCACTTGGTGTCTGTTTGTACGCCCAGGGTCACATTGGCCAAGCTTCGCCGGACGTTTAATGAAATGTACTCATAAATAGCACCAGTATTCACACTGGGTGTGATTTTCTTTTCTATTCTTGTAGTATTGCCTTGGTCTCCCATTTCCTTCAATTCATTATATTTGGTTGTATTGCTTCTTGTTGCACTGTTTCTCTTTTGTCTTGTACAGCACTTTGGTCGACACTGTCGTTTTTAAATGTGCTATAGGCCTATAAATAAAGTTTGATTTGATATTTATAGGAATATTGGACCAGGAACACGACGATATCCAAGGCTTCACGGCGTGAGAGACTGATGGGAAGAAAAAGAAAAAAAACATGCTTTTGGGGCGAGCTGCCCATTTAAGCATTAGCAGATTCTGCGAGGACATGCAGGGCTCCAGAGTGGCATCGAGGAAACTCTGTGAACTCTGTCATTTGTCAACCATCTGTGTGATGTGCTCCCCGTGTTCCCTGCTTATCAAAGGCTCCAGTAAAGGGCCATTAGGCGGGCCTGCTGTCCGGGGAGAGCGGGGAATTCCGGGTGTGAGTCTTTATGAACCAGAAGAGAGCACACAGATGAACACTGATGAACACATGCACACACAGTATACTGCTTCGTCACACGCACGCGGGCACGCACATTTTGGTTGAATAATTTTACACTGCAATCAGTTAATACTATAGGTATTCTTTTCCTCATTTCACTCAACCTCAACCCCTCAACACAGACGTCCAGTGGTGGATAAAGTACTCACATATTTTACTTAAGTTTTCTTTGAAAATAGCAGATCTACAAGCTCACAACGCGTCGCGATGATCGGCTATTTTCAAATAGCCTACTGTAGGTATGCAATAGGGCTAAAGTGGATTAATGTATGTTTTGTGATATAATCATGTATATCAGCAAAGTAACTAGCAACTAACGTTTTCAAATAAACGTAGTGGAGTAAAAGTACAATATTTGGATCCGAGATGTAGTGGAGTAGAAGTAAAAGTATTGGAAACACTCAAGTAAAGTACAAATACCTCACAAGTGTACTTGTACGCACGCACGCACGCACGCACGCACTCACATTTTGTCCTGTCGCTTTTGGTTTGAATATTTTTACACTGCAATCAGTTATATTCTTTTCCTCATTTCACTCAACCTCACCCTTCTCTCTCTCTCTCTCTCTCTCTCTCTCTCTCTCTCTCTCTCATCTCTCTCTCTCTCTCTCTCTCTCTCTCTCTCTCTCTCTCTCTCTCTCTCTCTCTCTCTCTCTCTCTCTCTCTCTCTCTCTCTCTCTCTCTCTCTCTCTCTCTCTCTCTCTCGCTGTGATTGCCAACAATCAGTGGATCAGATGTTCTCACTTCCTTGATGTTTCTGTTGCTCTCCCTTCCTCTCTCTCTCTCTCTCTCTCTCTCCCTCCTATCTATCGCCTCCATCTTTCCAGCTCTTTTCCTTTTTTCGCCTTTCATCCCTCTCTTTTGTGCTAAATGAAATGCTCTGAGGAATACTTTTCTCCTTCTCTACCAACAGCTTTCAGCATTATGGGATCTCGCATTTGCATGAACAAAATAACAGCATTTCACAGATTCTCTTTCAATATGTTCAGCCATAAACAGCAGACTGCATATTCATGTGACCGCGGCGTTGCCAGTTGAAAGAAAAGCTTGTATGTCCACAGTTCAACTTCGTATTTCTCTTTTCTTTGCAAATGAACGCCCTACTCCATCGTACACGAGTGACGCACAAAAGTAGTGAAAATAGCCAATCTGCCGGCTCGCAACTTGTACTTGTGCGCTTGTAGATCGTCTATTTTCACTTTAATTCAATTGTGTATGTCTTTATAACTATGAAAAGGAACGGTTTTGGACATACGAGGTTTTCAGCCGACAGTGACAATATTCATGTGACTGCGGCGTTGCCAGTTGCATGTGTTTATGTAGGCCAAATTCCCTGTGAAGAATCCAGCTGCCAGCGAGCTGCCCTACAGTGCCGATTATCCCACATCATAATGGGCTGATAACCCCATGTCTCGTCTCTGTCTGTTTCTTCCCCCTTTTCCCTCCTCTGTGTGCCTGTGTACCAGCGGTGGTACATTTACTAAAGTACTGTACTAAAGGACAATGTCGAGGTACTTTTACTTTACCTGCGTATTTCCAATACTTTTACTTTTACTTCTACTCCACCACATCTCGGAGGCAAATATTGTACTTTCACTCCACCACAATTATTTTAAAACTTTAGTTACTAGTTAGGCTACTTTGTAGATTTTGATTATTATATACATTTCTGACTTTTGAAAATAGACGATCTACAAGCTCACAATGCGTCACAATGCGTTACATTGTTGTGAGCTTGTAGATCGGCTATTTTTATGACTTTTGTGTGACAATAGTATGACAAAGTGCAGGATATTAATATACCAAAAACATAAAAAGTTGAAATATGGATATGAGGTTTCTGCCCGAAAGCATGTGTGTGTGTGTGTGTGTGTGTGTGTGTGTGTGTGTGTGTGTGTGTGTGTGTGTGTGTGTGTGTGTGTGCGTGCGTGCGTGCGTGCGTGCGTGCGTGTGCCTGAGAAAGGGTGTCTATATCAGTCACAGTAATAGCGCTCAGTCGCTTTGTGATAACCCTAATCTGACACAGGAAGTAATTCCTTGTCTTCCTCCCACAGCTGCAGGATTTGTTGCCATGACTACAGGCTGATAATGTCATGGGAGAAGAATAAGGGCTTTTTTTCCCCCCACAGCGCATGGATTATATAAAGACAATGTGCTATTGTGCAGTGGGTTGCACTTTATCTAAACTGTCATTAAATTATACTACACCGACATGTATTGTAATTTTTAATGGGCTGGTAATTACATAATTTCAAGGTGTAAAGAGTGTGGCTTCTCTATTGGCAATCAATGGCGGTGATTATGAAGACACGCTGAATGCTGGTTTGAATTTCAACAATGAAATGAGCTTAAGCTCAGGAATGAACCAGACTAAAAAGACATGGTTTATAGGGTCCAGGGTGACTGTGCCACGATGATCATCTTTCACATGTGTGTCCTCCTGTACATTATGCTTGTTTGTTGGTGTTAGTTCTTTTATGTATTTTTCACCATCATTTGATTTCATTGTTTGACTTTGAAGTGTCAAGTTGCACATCAAGATAGCTTCACAATCACTGAAGAAAAAGCAATGAAATGAAACTCAAAGTGGCCAGTCAAAAAGTGGGCAGAGATGGAGTCATGACACATGGGGCCTTGATGTAAAAATGCAGCTTACAATGATTTTGTGTCAGCAATCCAATTCACCCTTTGTTAGCCTTCTGGTTGGTCCCTGACTGATCAACCAGCAGGCTCTATCTGCTTTGTCCCGCCCTGGTTCCGCCTTTTTATGTTGAATTAGCTAAAACATAATTTTTGGAGAAATAAAAACATTTAAAAACATACTGAGTCACTAAACTGCCACTGAGCAGCTCTGATTTTACTGAAACCAAGTTTGAAATTAGAATTGAACACACAGAATAACTATATGAAGCAACTGAATTAAAATGGTAGTGGATGGAGTGTCCCACTGAGTGTCCCACCAAGACACAGCAACCAATGGGTGTGAAGAGGGGCGGGACAATGGGCGGGACTTGACAAAGGGTGAATTGCAGACATACAGTCAGTGGTAGACAAAGTAAGCAACCCCCAGTGCTTCTGTCAAAGTACCGTATATACTCATGGTCAAATACTCAATTTAATTACAAGTAAAAGTTGCTCTGGCAAATTTGCACTTGAGTTGGAGTACTTGCTTTTAAAACTACTTATTCAAAAGTACAAAACACATTGTCTTTATTTATTCTTTTGCATTGCTGTATAGATTTTTCTTTTCATCTGCCCCCAAGAATGCAAAGATTTTCAAAAATATCCAAAAGTTGAAACTGAGCTCAAGTCATTTAATGTCTTTCAATGTCTTTGAAATGTAGTGGGATGAAAGTCATAATGTATCAAATAAAATAAAAAAATAAGGGAAAAAATAATAATTATATATATATATATATATA
>NC_137810.1:21909936-21930738 GCF_963921795.1 Nannobrachium achirus | reverse complement strand
AGACAGAGAGAGAGAGAGAGAGAGAGAGAGAGAGAGAGAGAGAGAGAGAGAGAGGGGGGGGGGGGGGGGGGGGGGAGTTCAGGAGAGACTGGTAGAAACAAAAGTGGGAGGGGGAAGAGACCAGGGGTGTCATTTGTGGTTCCAGGTTACTATTTCAACATCAAAAGTCAGGTATTTTAATTCTTATTTCCTCCATCTCTGAAATGTTTTGCTCTTTCTGCAACCAAACCATTAAACTGGCCTCACTATTTTGCGCATGGCATTACAGACAAATATACAGTATAACATTTACAACGCATCGCAATGTGATGTGTTTTTAGCTTAGCTTTGAAATCGGGCTTAATTGCTCCCTTTTTTGCCTCCCTAAAATGTTTGATGAAATGATGACTCTGGAAGAGTCCACAGATGGGAGTAGGGATGTAGAGAGGAGGATGGAGGGAAGACCAAGAGGAGGAGAGAGAGAGAGAGAGAGATCTGGAAGAAAGACTGGGTGCAACCAGAGGAATAAATTGCAGGCAGGAATGACGCAACGAGTGCAAGTTAACACTCTGGCTGAGACACTACGAGACTCTGATCAGCACATTTAATGTAAAAATGTGGGAAATTATGCACCGTGGCTTTACTTTACAAATGCAAATACGATCCATTATTAAATCATGCAGCACACTTTGGGCAGATATCTACCGAATTGTTCACCATAGTCCAAAAAAAAAGGAGCTCCGGCCAAACACCTGATTCATTTCTGGCTATTATAATGCCCAGTCGGCGAGCACCGGGGAGCGATAACTGTTAGGAGGGTTGCAGATTGCCAGGGTGTGAGGCTGGGTGATGAGGAGAGAGAAACCAGGACACGTGCTCATGGGCGTCACACCAAATACTGGGCCCTGGGTGCAAGGATTCACTGCGGGCCCCCCATGAATGTTCTTCATATAGCGGGAGGGGGGGTTTAACCCATTTAGACTGAGAACGCATTATTACGCGTTATTTAGTGCTCCAACTATTGAAAAATAGCAGATATACAAGCTCACAGTGCGGCACTGCGAGCTTGAAGATCTGCTATTTTTGAAAAATGTCTTTGAATATTTCAAATCCTTCTAAGGTTTTTTGAAAAACCTATGTTTCTATGTCAGTGGTGCTCAAACCTTTTCATGTGAAGCACCCCCGAAATGATATGTATTTGGCCACGGACCCCCATCTCAAAATATGTTGTTCCAGGGATCACCCAGAAGAAAATTTGACAAATGTTCGCTTAAAAAATACATATATTGATTTGCACATATTTTCATGACTTTTCAAAAAATAGCAGATCTGCTATTTTTCAATAGCTAAAGTATATAAAATAATGAAGGCCCCCCTCCACCTTGGGCCCTAGTAACTCAGTCCCACTCCCCCCACCCCCCCCTTGTGACGCCCCTGCCCATGCTCTCCTGAGAGGAGACACATTCTGCTGCTTGGCACTCACTCCCCTCCCTGGCAGTCAAACAAGGATACACGGTCACGAGAGATACCAGAGGGAGACACCAGCACACATCCCTCTCCGGTCGGGTCTCTCTCACACACACACACATACAAGCACAGATATTATGTGCATACACGCGAGCGCACGCGAGAGACAGTGCAAGTACACATATAGAGAGAGAGAAAGACGCGTGGGTAGATGAGCACACAGGCGCACGTTTGCAGCAGCAGACTCACCTAGATACAGACAGAGACAAATAGACACATCCGCATTGACACACACACGCGCGCACACGCACCTACGTGCACACACGCAGACAGACAGACAGACAGACAGACAGACAGCGGTGGTCAATAGCTGCCCCATGGGCTGGTGGGTTGGTCAGGGAGGACAGCCATGACTTTGCCAAAGGGAGGGAGAGGGAGGGGGGGACAGACCCAGAGGTGGGGGGTTAAGGGGGTGTGGGCTACAGAGATTAATGATGTGAAACTCTCTGGTTTCTCCCGTGTGTGTGTGTGTGTGTGTGTGTGTGTGAGTGAGTGTGTGTGCGTGCGTGTGTGTGTGAGAGTCACAGTGGAAATACCCTCTCACCGTTAAACGAGCACATCGTTCAGAGGTAAAGCTACCCTCTGCATAATGTCTACTGTGGGGGCCGAACACACACGCACACACACACACACACACACACACACACACACACACACACACACACACACACACACACACACACACACACACACACACACACACACACACACACACACACACACACACACACACACACACACACACACACACACACACACACACAAAATGTTATCTCTTACCTAAACCTCCCATTGAGTGACATATTAACCTGGTCTCTGTGCCACACACGCACGCACGCGCACACACACACACACACACACACACACACACACACACACACACACACACACACACACACACACACACACACACACACACACACACACACACAAAATGTTATCTCTTACCTAAACCTCCCATTGAGTGACATATTAACCTGGTCTCTGTGCCACACACGCACGCACGCGCACACACACACACACACACACACACACACACACACACACACACACACACACACACACACACACACACACACACACACACACACACACACACACACACACACACACACACACACACACACACACACACACACACACACACACACACACACACACACACACACACACACACACAGGTAGGGGTGCCACCATGGTGAGATGACTAAGAACCCAAGCCCTGGATTAAGCTGTAATGATCGAGCTTTTACACACACACACACACACACACACACACACACACACACGCGCGTGCGCACACACACACACACACACACACACACACACACACACACACACACACACACGCGCGCATATACAGGTTGGCGGGGGGGGGTGTTTACGATACAATGTTGCTGCATAATCACCACACGGGAGGGAGACAATTACATTAATTAATGACTGATTGACATTTAGCATTTAAAGTTCATCTAAACACCTGCACACCGGGAACAATAGAGAGGAACAGAGGAAAACACAGTGTTCTCATTCATGGTAATAATGACATCATGGTGATCCTTCCACCACATCCTCACTGTCGGGTGTGGAAAGTAAACCTTGCATCTCCAAAACCCCCAAAGTCATAAGCAAGCTTAAAATAGCCGATCTACAAGCTCACCACCCGTCCCGATGCGATGCGTTGTGAGCAGTGCTGGAAAAAGTACTCACATTTTCGACTAAAAGTAAAAGTATCAATACTGCATTGTAGAAGTACTCTGTTACAAGTAGAAGTCCAGAATTTAGAAAATTACTTGAGTAAAAGTACAAAAGTTAAATTAAATTAAATCTGAGTGAAACGTGTCAATAGTGCAGGGAAAATCTATTATTATGGATATAAATAAGTAAACACTGTGATTCCCTAGCAAATACATTTATCAATAGACCAATAGTAGCTATATGGAATGGAAACCTAATTGGACCCCTCTTTTTCATTTTCCCTCTTAAAATTGCTAAATACAAGGCACAAATACTTATTTTCCATAGAATTGATTGTTGCATTGCAAAACGATTCGATACCGATTATCTGTATTGTAAAACGATACGATACAGTACGATATTTTGCTTTTGCATAACGATATAGTAGATAATAGATTTTTTCGATTCAGTTACTATATCGTTACACCCCTAGTATAAGAATGTGAAATATGCAGACATAAGGTTTATTTCTGCCCGACGATACATAGTATGACTAATACTGTCTAAACAGTCGCCTCCACAGAGGGTCAGCGGGGCCAATCCGTGGGCTGCAGGATGGGAGAATGAGAGTTCCACACACAGCCTAACTAATGAGATCCCATCAGCACAGAGGCTCCCCTAAACAGTCACTGTGGGTGGCTGTGGTGTTCCCAGTGGTGGAGAAAGTATTCACATGTTTTACTTAAGTTAAAGTATCAATACTGCAATGCAGAAATAGTCTGTTGCAAGTAAAAGTCCGGAATTCAACATGTACTTGAGAAAGAGTATGAAAGTATTGGCATCAAAATGAAATGTACTTAAAGTACCAAAAGCAAAAGTACAAAATGTTTTAAAATAGCCGATCTACAAGCTCACAACGCGTCGCGATGCTGATGCGTGAGCTTGTAGATTGGCTATTTTCCAAAGGTATAAAATAGGGCTAAAGTGGATTAATGTATGTTTTTATTGTTTTATATACAGTATTTTCTGGACTATAAGGCGCACCTGACTATAAGGCGCACTGTCAATGAATGGTCTATTTTCAAACTGTTTTCATATATAAGGCGCACCTGACTATAAGGCGCACATAATAGACGCTACCGTTGCGTTATGCATCAAACAGATGGAGCTGTGCTAAAGGGAATGTCAATGTCAATGAATGATCCATATATAAGGCGCACTGGACTATAAGGCGCACTGTAGTTTTTTGAGAAAATTAAAGGCTTTTAAGTGCGCCTTATAGTCCGGAAAATACGGTACTCATTTAGATCTGCAAAGTAACTACAGTAGTAACTAAAGTTTTCAAATAAATGTAGTGTATATTTGGATCTGAGATGCACTGTAGTGGAGTAGAAGTAAAAGTATTGGAAATTGGGAATACTCAAGTAGAGTACAAATACCTCAAAATTGTATTTACGTACATCACTTAAGTAAATGTACTTACTGCAGTTACTTTCCTGTACTCCACTGACAATATGAGTTAGACCAAATACATCAGCCATCCAACCAGCATTCAGATATCATTTACGTCAATGGTTCTCAAGCTTTTTTTCATTTCGTTCCCAGTTTGCCATTGTCTCCAGGGGCCTTAACTATTTTATACTTTAGCTATTTAAAAATAGCAGATATACAAGCTCACAGCTTATATACGAGCTTATTGATCTGCTATTTTTGAAAAGTCGTGAAAATGTGTGCAAATCTTTTAATATATGTATTTTTTAAGCGAACATTTGTAACTCAAATTTTGCTTCTGGGGGGGGGGGGGGGGGGGGGCGGGGGGTCCCTGGAACTCAATATTTCGAGATGGGGGTCCGCAGCCAAATACATACCATTTTGGGGGTCCTTCACATGAAAAGATTTGAGCTCCACTGACATCGAAACATAGGTTTTTCAAAAACCTATAGAAGGATTTGAAATATTCAAAGATTTTCATGATTTAAAAAAAATAGCAGATCTACAAGCTTGCAGCGCGGCACTCGGTGCCGTGCTGTGAGCTTGTAAATCTGCTATTTTTCAATAGTTAAAGCACAGGGGCCCCACAGTGAATCTTTCTACCCAGGGCCCATAATTTGGTGCGACACCCCTGATTGTATCACTTACTTATGAAAGTTGCCTTGGGAACACACCGTTCCCGAGCCATCTCCTGTCTATCTGCTGTTTCTGTTTCTGTTTCTTTCAAGGCAGCTTGATGTACAAGTACACCCCATGCCCACAGACATGACACCAGTATGTCGTAGCCAGGGACAAGGGGGCTGTGTCCACCAAGAAATATTTTCCTATCCGGAAAGCGCAGCATTTTTGTACTATTTTAAACTGGGGGCGTTTGGACGGGGAAATCTCGCTTTTGCGAACGCCCATCATTTCGACCGGAGGGTTAGCGACTCACTCCACGGAGGTTAAGGTTAGGGTGAGGGTTAGAGTCGGGTGTCGAAAAGATGACATGTATAACAGCGACACGCTCCCGTTTGGACGCGTTTTAGGCGAGCGCCTAAGAAAGAAGGAATGCTTTGGTGGACACACAGCCTTGCCCCAAATCCAACTCTTTATGCTGAGTGCCAAGCAGGGTAGCGTTTGCTATCTTCTTTGGGCAGAAACTCTACTGGTAGTGTGCACAAAAAGACATATTTGGCACTGATCGGTCCAAAGTCCAAGCAGACCAACAGACACACAAGGGCTAAAACATCGTCTGCCCCTTTGCTTTTGGCCTAGCAGAGATTATAAGCCAGTGTTTTCATGCACAGTACACTGTTAATTTATTCAAAATCAAGAGTGTACAAATGTGTACATATTTTGCACACGCTCCGATCTAAATTAACTGAGGATCTTTCTGTATAGTGTGGGTTGTGCATTTTAATTTCATTAGGCATACATTCTTTCTTAGTCGATCAGCACCAGATGTACCGGTTCCGGTGTGCTGTGCCAAGGGTAAGAATCCATCAATTGTGCTGCCGATAAACATAACCTTTACCAACCCTCAAACGAGAAGCTTGTGTGGTAATAGGTAGCTCCCAGGTGTGAGACTGAGACTGAGACTGAGTCAGACAGTGGGTGGAAAGGAAAAAAAAGAGTATTCATGCAGCAGCAGCATACACCAAAGGCTGAGTAAAAAGTAAATAATTGAATAAATAAAATCTAAACCTAAGCTAGCACAGATGCTCACTTTACCGCAAGCTACAGTGCAAGCAGACAATATGGTATTATATTCAAAAAATCCCAAACCACCGCATGTTGGAGGTGGAAGTCAAGGAACTATCAGTAAAGCCTGCATGATTTCAAGAATAATTTAGGCACAACGTTACAAAACCAGGCACATGCACACATAGGCATCAAAGGGGGCTTGAGCCCCTGCCCTTTTAAGTGCCCTTTCCAGGCCGTGAATGCAGTTTTTACAATGGTGAAGAAATGCAAATGCCCTCTTTCCATGCCATACCTCAAGGCGGTATTCAAGAGAATTGCCTTGTCCAAACTCTCCTGAACTTGAACGCAGCATCTTATGTTGAAAGAATTGCCCTCTCTGTGTAGAAATCCATTACGTACACGCCTTATCTCCAGTATTGACTTGAGCTGTGGCGCGTTGTGAGCTCGGAGGTCTGCTATTTTCGATATGTCCACCAAAGGGCCCTTTTAGAAATGTCAGCCCCTGCCTCTCTAACATTCTCTGCACGTCCCTGTACAAAATCAAAAGAAACAAAATATTTGATTTCCAACAGACAGACAGACAGACATAGACAGACAGACAGACAGACAGACAGACAGACAGACAAGACAGGCAGGCACAGACACGGATAGATAGAGGTAAATATCAGATAAGCACGACGCATCCTCTGATCGATATTTCATACCCCTGGTGTTTCCGTCCAGTGAGGGAATCTAATTGTTTACCTGTGTCGTCTAATTGCGGCGGCTTTTCAAAGGGCAGCGGCTGAGCTTTCATTAGTGTTCCGGATGGTGAAGGGTATCAAACAACTCCCGACAACAATGGCGTCCCCCGATCCCCCTCACATCAAACCACCATCTGCAGCAGATGGGCACAGAATGGGCTGACATTTAAGAAGGCCGCCCTTCTAAGCTCTCTCCATTACGGCCGCTTTGTTGCTCGGGCGAAAGGAAAAGCCGCCTGTGGCAATGACGCGCACGCGCTCACACACACACACACACACACACACACACACACACACGCACGCACACACAGGGGCGTCGCACCAAATTCTGGGCCCTGGGTACAAGCATTCACTGCGGGACCCCCATGAATGTTAACTATTGAAAAATAGCAGATATACAAGCTCACAGCTTCTACAAGCGATCTACAAGCGAGCTTGTAGATCTGCTATTTTTGAAAAATGTTGAAAATGTGTGCAAGAAACCTATGTTTCCAAGTCAGTGGGTGCGCAAACCTTTTCATGTCAAGGACCCCCAAGATGATATGTATTTGGTCACGGACCCCCATCTCAAAATATTTAGTTCCAGGGACCCCCCAGAAGCAAAATTTGAGTTACAAATGTTCGCTTAAAAAATACATATATTCAAGATTTGCAAAAAACGTTCACGACTTTTCAAAAATAGCAGATCTACAAGCTCGGTGCCGCTCGGCACTCGGTGCCGCGCTGTGAGCTTGTATATCTACTATTTTTCAATAGCTAAAGTTACTAGGGCCCTAGTAACTCAGTCCCACTCCCCCCCCCTCCCCCCTGTGACGCCCCTGCGCACACACACACACACAGAGAGAGAATAATACAGTATGCACACACTTTCACACCTCCACAGAAACAGGGGTGTAGGCGACACAGAGAGGTTGGCAGGCATCTGAAATATCACCAGGGATTGTGTTGTCCTTGTCTAGCTGAATAAAACCACTGGTACCAGTACCACAGATGGTATAAGGCATGTCTTCAACAGGGGGTACGGGACCCCTAGGGGGTCCTCAGAGTTACTACAGGGGGTCCTCCAAATCTTTGTGTGATAGAAACTTTTTTTTCTCCTTTTTCCACTGATGATTGTGCTGTCAAACGATGAAACTATATGGAATCTGGGGGTCCCTGCTTCATCCCTCTCTCAGTTAAGGGGTCCTTGGCCTGAAAAGACCCCTGTTATAAGGACATGGTACAACTATAAGGGATAAAGGAGGAGGCTTCATTGGAAATGAATCTAATTGTATTTCCTTAAGTTGTGGGAGTGGAAAACATAAGAGGAGATTATGAGGATGCAGGGAGGAGTGAGACAGACAGACAGAGAGAAAGAGGGAGAGAGGGAGAGAGAGAGAGAGAGAGAGAGGGAGAGAGGGAGCGAGAAAGAGACAGAGGCAGAGAGAGAGAGAGGGGGGGGGGGGGGAGCGATCTCAAGTGGATGAGATCCATCTCCATAAAAATCCAATCCTCTTATGCTGCAATATGCTCCAAATGGATGGATTGACATAAGGGGTTGTGACCCCTAGGGTTGTGAACCCCACTTATCCAGTTCGCACATCACCACTGTTGACTTCTTGCTCAACTTCCATCCTCCTCTCTCTCTCTCTCTCTCTCTGGCTGAAGACGGGCTCATCGGGCTGTGTGTCAGAGAAGATAGATCACACCCTTCCACCAGGAGAAGGCTAGTAACTATGATGAAGAGTGGAGAGGAGGAAGAGGAGGAGGGAGCAGAGAGACACGTGTCAGGGCTGAGGAAGATAGGACCACCAAGAGCCACAGTGCAACAGAGAGAGAAGATAGAGAGAGATAGTGTGTGTGTGTGTGAGAGAGAGTCGGAGTGGGAGAGCGAGAGAGAAAGAGAGAGAGACAGAGAATGAGAGTGAGTGAGAGAGAATGAGAGAGAAAGCGAGAGAGAGAATTAGAGTGAGAGGATAATTTCAGGCACTAGGCTTATATTGTTTACAGAGGGCCAGTAATCAATCTGATGGGGTATATACAGAGAGCACTGGCATGCAACACGCACAGCCACACGCGCTCGCACACACACACACACACACACACACACACACACACACACACACACACACACACACACACACACACACACACACACACACACACACACACACACACACACACACACACACACACACACACACACACACACACACACACACACACACACACACACACATGCACTCATGCACGCAATCACTGCAGTGCTTTCCAGGTTGTCATAAATATAGAGGCGGTGTGCTGAACTGGTGTTGACCTCCAGTCTGCAGTCCAGTCAATACTACAACACCACAATACAACTATTTACTGCACAATGTACTTAGAGTCTCTCCCACTCTCTCTCTCTCTCTCTCTCTCTCCCCCTCTCTTTCCCTCTCCCTGACTCCATCATCTCACTCACCCTCTGTCTCTTTCTTAGTAACTTGCATCTCTGTCTTGTTCATTCTCCCACGCTCAAACCCTCTGACGAAGCGTCTGATCGACTGCTTATAGCTCGAAGTGGGCTTATATACCTACAGTATAATGTAAGGTATATCGTCTCTGTCGGGTGATCTTTAACTTTTCTGTAGCTCCAAAAGTCCATTGAGTTCAGTGGACGTTTTCTGTAAGCTTTTCTGTGACCCCAAAACCCCCAGAATCCATTGAGTTCAATCAACCTTTTATGTCCCTTCAGACAGGATTGGTCATGCTTCACTTGTCATCACAATATCGTCACTGTCGGGCAGAAACCTTGTATCTCCAAGTTTCACATTTTTTATGTTTTTTCGTAAAGTAAAGCCCTGCTTCATCATACAAGACCGTCGCACAAAAGTAGTGAAAACAGCAGATCTACAAGCACACAACGCCTCGTGGTGCGAGGCGTTGTGTGCTTGTAGATCGGCTGTTTTCACTAGTTTAGTTCATTTTTTAAATGATAAATACGAAATGAACGGTTTTGGACATATAAGGTTTCCACCCGACAACGACGCTATCTAATATCACAGACGTACAGTAACTATGGCCAGTGCAGCCAGTGCTGCTCCACCAGGGCCCAGACACACAGAGACCCATGAATGAAGGAAGAAGAAGAAATCAGCGGGCGGCAGAGCTGAAAAGGCAGTTGAGAAAATATTGAGGTAGTCCGGTGGCTGCTGCTTCTATTTCCAGTAGTAGGCTACGATTTCAAAATAAAACATGTGTTGATTGAATGATCGCATTACAAATATCCAATAAGTGAAAATCTGGCACCGGGGCCCGGCGGAAGTCGTTACGCCACTGTCTAATACACTGTAAATGGTAAGATGGAATTGATTTCCCAGCGGATTCCTTGCGACTCGCGTCAGTGTTAGTGTGGTTGCTATAGGCAACACTCTATTGTTTAGGTCAGAGAATCTTTTGGCAGCAAAGTGAACCTGCTTTTTGTTAACCGTTGCACAACAGAAAAGTGAAGCTTTTGGTCATGCTTCACTTGACATCGATCGCAATATACCAGTCCTGTGCCCGGGGGGGTGTGCACAGTATATGAGGGATTGAATGTAGGGGTCTCAGAAGTGATGTTGGGGAACAGTCACCATTGACGTCCAGTTGAGCAATACCTGTCTGTGATGTAGGCATTGTTTCAGCATGCGGCTGTTACCATGGTGGCGAAACTGTTTATTATCAGTGATGTCAGCATGCAGACAGATGGCGGACATCATCTCCAAATGTGGGCATAGTTTCAGCTTGCGGCTGTTACCATAGAGGGATGTCATCATGCTCATCTCCAAATTTGGGCATTGTTTCAGCATGCAGCTGTTACCATGGTGGCGACACGGTGTAGTATCAGTGATGTCAGCATGCTCATCTCCAAATGTGGGCATTGTTTCAGCATGCGGCTGTTGCCATGGTGGCGACACGGTGTAGTATCAGTGATGTCAGCATGCTCATCTCCAAATGTGGGCATTGTTTCAGCATGCGGCTGTTGCCATGGTGGCGACACTGTGTAGTTTCAGTGATGTCAGCATGAGTGATGTCAGTATTCAGACAGACCGTCAGACATTCTGTACATTAATAGTTTGATACATGGTATTCCTTTCTTCCTCGCGACTTGTGTCAGTGCAACCACACTTGCAATTTCCCAGAACTGCATCTATCTAGTTTATACTTACTGTAGGTGTTCACATTGCACAGCAACACATTCTGAGCTTGTAGACATCTATTTTAGGTACGCGACACATGTGGAACCGAGTATAACTCAGACGTAACTGATTGACACAGTGTCTTTTGGAATTTGTAGAGAAGCAAATGGAACATAAAGCATGCAGACGGCATTGCAGAACATCCGCACTGTGCCAACAGACTATAGCTTCTCAAAGCTCCCAAACCCCAGCTCCGTTCACTTCAAAGATCCCACAATATTTTGGGGATTTCAGTACAGTAAGTCAGTCATTCAGTCAGTCAGTCAGTCAATCAGTCAGTCAAGCAGCTATTCCCTGATTGCAGTGTGCATAGTTTGTGAGGGGAATTAAGTGTTTTTCTACTTGCTTTGTTCTACTCTATTTTAGCCTCTTCAAACACAGGGAGAAATCTCTCCATAGAAATGAGCCAACCAGGCGGATCTCCCCTGGCGCCGAGAATTATGCAGCAAGTTAGTGGAGCGATGTTACTTTTCTCTGCAACGCACAGTGCACCGACACTGGCGCACACAGGGAGAATCTTCTGCAGTGGAAAACAAGCTACACACATACTGTAAGAGACACACATGAACAGGCCCTATGGCTATGCACTAGTATACAGTATACTGTAGTCATACAGCACACCAACACAGCAACCACCTGTTCCATGATGAATAGGCAGACGTTTAAGAGTTATGCTGTTATTAGTTTGAGGGTAAAGAGGACTAGGAAAAAGAACAATAGCGGGGGTGGTTAGGAGGGCACGAAGGCAAAAGAAGACTAATGAAGAATCTTCACGACGACTCTAATAAGCAAGCCTTCCACACACCGCGCTCTCTCCTGCCTCTCCATTTGTCAGATAGAATGGATGATGAGTGAGAAGAAGTGGGCTAAAGACCATCATTAGCGGAGGCTTATACAGTATATTGTGTTTTGGTTATTGGAGATGCACTCTGCAAGCGGCAAATTGAAGAATGAACACGTCACGAAATACAGTGTGCACTACGTCTGGAAAAGGCGTAAATTGCTGCATTAGCATGCAAGGCAGAGGAGGAAATAAGCTCTCCCCAAAGAAGTTACGACCGTCTACACACACTATAGCTGATGTATCATGTCATACAGAGAATTCTTACCTGAGGCATAAAATATACTTGATGATGGGCACCAGGGGAAGGCAGCCAAATTATGTTTACGTTATTATTTCTGAGATGAAAAGCGTCAAGTTTCTGTTCCTTTTCCAACTTCTGAGGGAGATATTAATGTTATGAATGAGTTAGAAGAAAACCAGAATGAGAAGAAAAGTCATCTCCTTTATCATTTAGTTTTTTTGTTGCTGCATGTGAACATGAAATCATTAGCAGGCTGTCTCAGGGCCATATTCAGGATGAATGGCAACCCAGGCAACAGTGTGTTGCAGACAGTCGTAACCTGTAGTAGCTCATCTCCACAGTGTCAAACGTAGTAGGGGATTTAGCATGTGCCAGGGGTGTCGCACCAAATTCTGGGCCCTGGGTGCAAGGGTTCACTGCGGGCCCCCCATTAATGTTCTTCATAGTGGGAGGGGGTTCAACCCGTTTAGACTGGGAACGCATTATTTTGTGCTTTAACTATTGAAAAATAGCAGATAATATACAAGCTCACAGCGCGGCTTAAAAAAAGTAGGAGGGGTTGAACGTAGGGCGTCTGGGTTCATTACATATACGGCTGATGGTCTTAAAGGGATAGTTCACCTCCAAAATGACCTTTTTTCTATAGTTTTTCTCGAATTCCTAAGCCAAGAATGTGAGGATACTCTTTGTGTCTCCATATCCATGAATTCAAGCCTCCGTGGGGTGAGTAATCAATAGAAAAAAAGTTATTTTTTGGGGGGTGAACTATGCATTTAAAGGATGACTTCAGCCATTTTCAACCTATCTTCATATAATTGGTCCTCACTAATGCTTATTATAATATGGTAGAGGGCTGTGGACAGAAACCTGCCTATGACATGACATGCATGGATGGGAAATCCAAGCTAACAGAAACTGCAAGCTTTCTATTCCTGGACAGTTATTATGGTATAATGTGCCTTTGCTGTCAGCGCTTGACCAGGGTAGTTAAAATAGTGTGTGGTTACTTTTAAATCACTGTCTTAAAACATTCTTCTATAAAAGGGCCAGTCTATCATTTAAACATTTTAAATGTTTGGATCTTCAAGTTTTTATTTCTCTTTCTATGCTTTATTTTGTTGCTATTTCTTTCTGTCAGTTTTATGTACAATCCAAAGCATTTTGTAACTTCTTTTTAATGATGAAGTGCTTTTATATTAACTTTATAATAGTTCAACAGTATGACTTTGACACAGTGAAAAACTAATGTAGCCTATCTCTCATCCATTACTTGTAGAACACTCCCGTCTTCAGTCTGAAAAAATAAAATAAGACAAGACCGTTATTTGCTTATCTCAGCCCCAATATGCACATGAAAGCCCTGCTCTTTCTGCCCCAGTTAAAAGGCTAGAGTTAGCATTATATTCCCGTGCAAAACCTATCTTTCCCACCTGGTCCTAATGCTTCTCCCACAGGACCCTGATCCCTGCACCATGACCTTCAAACAGCTTGATTATTGGATCTCTGTGAATCCTTCCATGGCCCTGTAGCCAGTTCCATAATTAGATCCAAGGATCTGATTCAACAAACAAAGTACTAACACAAAAGCATATCTCCACCAGGATTCGGGTGGAACTCCATATTTGGGCCACAGTCATCAATGACAAGACATACAGTATGACTCTGTATTTGGGTAATTGGTTCAAGCCTGATTCAACCACCAGTGACTATGGCAATATATAAAGTTAAAGTTAAAATAAAAATGCATTCATATTAATGTACACAGTGTACACATTATGTTCCGAAAGAAATTTGGTGATGATTGGTCCACAGGTTTACAAGATTAGCCCCCCAGCAAGCACTGTCAGGACCTGGACCAATCAGTGACGTCTCGATTGGGGCCAGATCACAGCCCATATATGGGGATGATCTTGACGTCATTACCAGGATGTCATATGGACTTTTTTAGTTTGACAGGATTCATCTTGGTTGAAATCAGGTGATATTCTAGGCCAGATAAATATCGTAACTAGTTAAGATATGTCCCAGAATATAAACTTATATGCTCATATTTCAACTAACATTACAAACAATAACAATAATCCTGTCAAACAAAAAAGTCCATATTACGTCCTGGTAATGACGTCAAGATCATCCCGCATATGGGCTGTGATCTGGCCCCAATCGAGACGTCACTGATTGGTCCAGGTCCTGAGGTGCTTGCTGGGCCAGGACAAACATAATCTCAGCCTACAGCATGCCTTCAAGCTGGAGGAGAAAATACAATGAGTGTTGGTTTTAACTCTGGGAGTATAAAAGTTTTTTTAAATTAAGACTTAAATCAAGGCATAGGATTTTACTGTGTACCCTGTGGGCTGTCAGTACCTCCGCAGGTATCCTAATAAAACAGCATTATAATGCAATTCTTTAGCACACTTGCAAATAATGTCCAATTTATGTATTATGTAGAGGGTAAATCTCCTCGTTCTTGTCAATGTTAATGTGTAATGCTACTGTGATCTACTCCTCATCCACAAAACCGTGTTAGTTTCAGAAAGAGAAAAATGTGAGTCATATTTTGTGCATTTTGTACAATGGTGAGACGTCAGCAAAATCTGGGCTCAGCAGGTTGTTCTCAATACTGAGGCCAACATACCGTTCTTCAGTGGAATGCCAGTGATCATGTGAAGTAAGTATACATTTAACTCTGAGAGAGTACAAATGGAACCAGATGGACCCATAAACGGTCCATTAGGTTCCATTTGTACACTCTCAGTGGGGCTGTCACGATAATGACATTTAGCTTGACAATTAATTGTGTTTTTGGCAACATTTGTGCATATAAATAAAATAAAAACATTTCTGTAAAACAGGCACAGGGCAGATAATGACAAATAACTAAATATACAAAGACTTATACTTTCAAAATGTCAAATGTGTGTAAATGGACTATCTACAGTACACGCTGGAAGATCTGCAGTTTCCACTATTTGTTTTAAATGCTTGAAAATATATGAACATTTTTCAACATGGCAAAGATTAAGACGATTACAATGATTTTGCAAAAATAATTGCGATTATGTCAAATAATTGCCATTAGACGATTATGTAATAATTGTGACAGGCTTAATTCTCAGAGTTACAAATAGGTAATGGTCCATTTGGTTCCGTGTGGGAACCAATTTCCCAAGGGTAACATGCAGGGTATTAATGTGTACAATCCACAGCAGCATCAGAGAAATGAATAACAAAGCAGCAGTGCTTTTATTACTGCTGGGTGGAATCTACAGTTGAGTGGAAATGAAAATCATTTTGATTAAAAGGAAGCCATAGAAGACAAAAGGAGATGTTTCCTTTCTTTTTTCATCCAATAGTTTCTACATTTTAATAACAGTTACAGTTACATTCCGCCATGTCAGAATGCAGAAATCAATTGCTGCCCAATGTTGCATTTCAATTCTTCCTAACGTAGACTATTGTTCTTTCTTGTCTTGATCCTTTCATCTGATTCCTTCCTTGCAGAAGGACTGGACTCAGAGGTGGAAAGTATGGGAGTATCTCCTATTTTATACATTTGAAAACTTGTGAAATGGGATTTTCTGCATAATAAGTGTCTATAAGTGACGACCTAAAATCAGATGCATCTGCAACAAACATTCAGAGGTGGAGGAAATATGCCATCCTCTTGAAGCCCAAATGACAGCCCTGCAATGGACCTCTGAAATACTGACTAGTAATAGTGAAAAGACCGAGGCACAGCAGCGCGACAGACTGGCGTCTCTTCCAAAACGATAAGGGGATCCGCAGCTGAAAAATGACCAAAGGGTCTATGTTAAAAGTCTATAGCAGGGCACAATAAGTCACTGGAATAGGTTCAAGTGCACATCAATCACTCTCCCATCCAATCAAAGAGCGAGAGAATCCGGGACTTGCCATCAGCGGAGTTGTGATTGGGTTAGAAGGGGCACGGTCCTGAGTCTGTTGGTGCATTATCGACTTCAATCACGGTAATGCACCATGCTCCCACAATGACCTCGTGTGTGTGAGTGTGTGTGTGTGTGTGTGTGTGTGTGTGTGTGTGTGTGTGTGTGTGTGTGTGTGTGTGTGTGTGTGTGTGTGTGTGTGTGTGTGTGTGTGTGCTGTTTGTGTGCCGTGTATGTGTATGTGTGTGTGTGTGTGTGTGTGTGTGTGTGTGTGTGTGTGTGTGTGTGTGTGTGTGTATAGGTGTGTGTGTGTGTGTGTGTGTGTGTGTGTGTGTGTGTGTGTATGTGTGTGTGTGTGTGTGTGTGTGTGTGTGTGTGTGTGTGTGTGTGTGTGTGTGTGTGTGTGTGTGTGTGTGTATGTGTGTGTGTGTGTGTGTGTGTGTGTGTGTGTGTGTGTGTGTGTGTAGGTGTGTGTGTACACACAGCCAATATATCATCTCTGTACAGTTCGCAGGCTTCTAACCAACATACACCCAATTTCTTTTCTCTCTCTCTCCCTCTCGACAGTTCCACTGTATTTTATAGCTGGAGCCAGAAACACACACACGCACACACACACACACACACACACACACACACACACACACACACACACACACACACACAGGCCCAGAGCCCCACATGCATGAAATACCTTACACACACTACACACACTCCATTTCAGAGCAGAGTGGTCTCTCATCTAGTCTGTGAAACAGAAAACAGGATTACGGCAGTGGCTGGGGCAAAGACCTGGGGCCCTGATGTAACATTGTATCAGCCCACAGCACCGCTCTGAGAGAGAGAGAGAGAGAGAGAGAGAGAGAGAGAGAGAGAGAGAGAGAGAGCAAGAGAAAGAAAGAAAGCAAGAAAGAAAGAAAGAAAGAAAGAAAGAAAGAAAAGATTTATTTCTATTTCGGTCCTTCCCTTTTTGCTGTGTCTAAACCTTGTTTAGATTAAGCATGTTAAAGTGTGGAGAGGCACACACAGAGAGATAGAGAGAGAGAGAGAGAGAGAGAGAGAGAGAGAGAGAGAGAGAGAGAGAGAGAGAGAGAGAGAGAGGTCAAACAGCACAGGACTGTGTAGGCAGTAAGAGATAGACTGTGATGGACAAGCTGTAAAATCGTCAGTGTTCATTTAACCTCAGGAGTGTAAGGCATTTTTCCCCCCAGTGCTGGGCAGAAACCTTGTATCTCCATATTTCTTTGTCGTTTGGAAACCTTGTATGTCCAAAACCTTCCTTTTTTGTTATTATTTTAAAAACGATTTAAAATTGTGAAAATAGCCGACCTACAAGCACACAGAACGTCTCGCATCAGACTCCAAAAGGAGATAGGAGAAAGGACATGCATGGGAGAAATGGCTAAGACATTTGGGTGGTGCCTCTGATTCTTTCAGAGTTAATGATATCCTACATAATATATTATATATATTATAACTTATATTAAAACGTATATATTAATCCTGTAAAAATAACTGTGCCGGGCGTCCCATGACCTCTTTTACTTAATTTTTATTTCTGCACCTTATTTTTGTTGGTCTACTTATTTTTTGTCTTTCTTACATATTGTCTTCTTGTTTTGTATTGTTAAAACATTTTTTGAAAATCTTGGAGAAATAAAGAGTATAAAAAAGAAATGTCTCGCATCATAAGGCATTGTGTGCTTGTAGATCTGTTATTTTCACTTGTGTATGATGAAGTAGGGCTTAAATCTTCGAAAAAAAACATGCACATTTGAAACTCGGAGATACAAGTTTTTTTCCCTGACAGTGACGACATGAAGCTTGGGGATTATTCAATCAGGAAGACTACTTTACTCCATGCACGCCCCGCTAGGTTTCTGCAGGGCTTTCCCACGCTGTCTCTTTTAAGTTGTCGTCTGACTTCCGGCGCGTGTCCCGCTGTTCACCTTCCGCCAGTCATATCTCAATGCATAAGCGATCATCACACTGCTGTCAGAACGGAGAGAAACAGAAAAAAACTAGATCCTTTCTCTGCCCACTATTTTATTTCAGTGCAGCTGTTAAAGTACAGTATCCACCCCACCACCTCCCACGTCCATCATTACCACCCCCGAGAGTGAAATATAGCTCCAGGTTCAGCTTCCACAGGCTCTGCAGGAGTGTAGTCTGACAATATCAAATTCACATACCGCCTTCGTGGGGTCATCACCCCACAGCGTACCTTTGGTGATCATGAAAGGACATATATTCCTTTCATGACCACCAAAGACTCTCTGTACCTTTGCTCATAAAATCAATAAAAATGTCTTCACATAAGTCTCTCTTGATCGACATATAGACACTGTATAGGATGATGGAGCCAGAGACGGACGGACAGACAGACAGACAGACAGACAGACAGACAGACAGACAGACAGACAGACAGACAGACAGACAGACAGACAGACAGACAGACAGACAGACAGACAGACAGACAGACAGACAGACAGGCCACCTGTAAACTCTATTTTAAAAACTCAGTCAGGACTTGCACAGACCGCCAAACTGGTGAGAAACACATCTGTTTCATAACAGCAAGGACAAACTTGGCAAAACAGACACAATACTGATAAGTGGCAATATGCTGTGAAATCATAATGGCAAAATAATTAGCACGCACAATTACACAACGTAATGGGAGGCACTATAAGCACTAAGCTAAGTCTGGGAGATGGCGGGAGTGAGAGAGAAATAAAGAAGGGCTATCAGTTTACACAAGAGGACGAAGCATGCATATTAACAACACAGATGCCGCAATCATCCATCTACAAGACACCAACGGCTTATCTCTGCCCTGATTGGTTTACGGTAGCCTTATCTCTACTGCGATTGGTTAATGGGAGCCTTATCTCTACGCTGTTGGGTGATCAGAGGCCAGTGTTAATTTAGCAAGCTTTGTGATAGGCTGACATGGCAGCGTCTGTGTCGTTGTGAAGTGAAGAGTTGTAGTGAAAAGAGACACAAGCACAAACACATCAGCAAGTATTCTTCCATGGGATGCAGTGTGTGAACATGCTGCTTAGTACAATTTGCAAATGGTGTTGCGTTGTCGGAGATTAATTGAGAAATATTTTATCATCACATATGGCATGCCATGGGCAGAACATTTCTGGTTGGCATTTTCTAGACATCTACAAAAACAGAAGAAGTAAAAAGAAGAAGGAATTACAAGTCTATGCAACAGGACTTTATGAAGCTGTGAACACACATATTTAACCCGTAGTGTCAATGGAAGCATTTTACACGATGCACAGTCCCGTCTCACTGATGCAGAGGCCATGATGATTACCCAACTGGGCAAAATTAAATGCAATGTACGACGTTTTATCCCTCTCTCTGTCTGTGTGTGGCACAGCAATTACACAGTCTGCAGGCCTGCACGCACGCACACGCACACGCACACGCACACACACACACACACACACACACACACACACACACACACACACACACACACACACACACACACCTTTTCTCTCTCTTAGCACACAGGTGCATGCCTGTGTATCTGCTTCTATAAAATCTATTTGCCAGTCACTTGAGCATAAGCCAGTAGATTGAGGGAAATCACAAGTAGGAAGAACTAGACCCGGTCAAGTAGCGCTGCTACATTCCCATTGATTTACCTCGAGCAAAGGTCTCCCGATTATTGCCAGAACAATCTCCTCCAAGTCAAGAGAAACTAAATTAGAGTGAGCTTGCTCGCTCCTCCGCCTCCCCTCCCCTAATCTGCTCAGACCTCTGTCCAACTTAGTGAGAAGTGAATGTGTGGGCTGGCGCCCAAAGCACAGCAACAGCCATAAAGCCAGATAGAGTACAATGACAACTAGTGCTACATTTGTTAAAGCAGATACTTTGCCGTATCAAAGTGTCCCTTGCCGAAAATAGCCAATCTAAAAAGCTCACTAAGCATCGATGGTCTTCTATTCACTTACGTGCGACAAAATAAATCAGGCTCTATAATTCCCGGCATTGGTAAATCTAGGGGGTGGAGAGGGTGTAACAGGAAATAATTGTGACATTTAAATTTCATTGTTCTTTGAATAAACTATTGCTCCAGGGTTTTACCGTCTGATTGAGTCTTTGCTTTCAATTCTCAAGTCACGTCAAGTCTTTAAAGTCCCCCTGCAGAAAGGTGCTGAAATATGTAAAAAAGAAGGAATACCCTACTATGATTAATATGTTGTTTAACAAGGTTTTCCGATGTGAAAAGTAAAAAAGAAACAAAAACACATACAGCTTGAAGCACACAATTCTCTTTCTCCCTCATTTGGAAATTTAGGATACATGAATATTCGCAAAGGGGTTTTAGGTTTCAGCAAGTGGCTAATTTGCATGGAACCATGATAGGTTTGCGGGATTGGTGCATGACACCATACAGCCTGCTTAGAGTTTCAGGAAGTACAGAGTTCCCAATTTCTACAGTGGAAGAATGCCAAGAGGACGCTCTGGTGGCAAATTCCGCACATAATAC
>NC_137810.1:21899936-21907436 GCF_963921795.1 Nannobrachium achirus | reverse complement strand
CATGACCTAATTACATGTTAATACTTCAGTCCCTGATGCTGCTGTTGTCGTTGTCAGAAATGACTAGAGCAGCAGCCCTGTCCATTCACTTCATTCAGTTATTAAGTGTCAGAGTAGATTTGTGAGCCCTCTGCATCGGGGAATTGTGCCTGACAAATAAATTGTAAAGCTAATAATCAAAATGGACCTCTACTGTCCGAACCAATGATTCATCTTCTTGTTCTTCGGAGGTCGGGTGGCGCAGTGGTAAAGTACCTGCCCACCGCTGTGTGGAGTCTAGGCGTTCGAACCCATCACGGTACATCCGACATTGATTAGTGTCTATAGACACACTCACAGGTTGAAACCTTGTAATTAACTACTGCTCACTAAGTGAAGACAGTGTCAAAACGATGTCTATGAATTCAGATCTCCTTGGGGTGAGTAATCAATAGAAAAAAAAACATTTAAATTAAATCACCTTTTGTTAAATTCCAAATTTGTCAAACTCTTAATTGACAGAAAATAATTACTCAGACTATTGTTATGTGTCGATGGGAGAGAGATAAGAATTGACTCGTTTTATTCAACAATTCATCTGGATATGTAACAAGTAGTATCATTACTTTCAGTTAGTGTCATTACTTTACTGTACCTCCCACTGATGTTTAATAACTTTAGTCAAAATCATCATCATTCTCTCAGACACTACCCTCCCAAATGTAATACAAGTTAGTCTAAAATGTCTTTATGTCAATTAAAGACAGATAGCAGCTAGTCACGTGTGCACTATGTGTCACCACCACACCAATGGACTTTTGGTGGACTGTAAAATAAATAAACGAAAGAACAAGGGGGAAAAAAATGAATAAATAAATAAATAAGTAATGCCGTTACATAATCCGTTATGTGGTAGCATGAAAAGTGTTGTTGTGAGGACTTTGAAGTGCCGGTTTTCAGGACTCACGGGATGTTAAAAATGGCACATTCTTTTAATATGCCCACTGAGGGGTTGAAGACCGGTGGAAAGCATCTGTAAACAGTTGAATACACCCATTGACAATCTGGAAAAAAAGGAGGAAAGAAATGCTACTAATGTGACCCACCTACTGACAGAGGTAATTATATCACGGCTATCAGCCTCCATGGACTGGAGTTTAACTTTACACAGTAGCATTTCTAAAAGTATGTTTTTTGGAGCGGTGGAACAGCGCTCCCAATGGATAGCTTTATGTGTCTGTAGCCCCATTTCCACTGTAAGGCCAACCCAGAACTAGAACCAGAACTTTCCAGAACCAAGAACTTTCAAGAACCTGTGAAGTTCCTGGACCAAGTTCTTTTTATGTTTCCATATAACCAGAACTAACCGGGAAGGTCCAAAAAAAGAGCAGCAGCACTGCTGGCCCCGACCATAGGTTCCCAGAACTAAAGTTTAGTTCTACCTCAGGAGCAGGACCTAAAAAAGGTTCCAGGAACCTCGTCTGGAACAGGTCCATACGCAATGGAAACAAAACAAGAACCCAGAAAATAGGTTCAGGTTCCTGAAAGTTCTGGTTCCACCTTGCAGTGGAAAAGGGGCTTCTGTCATGCTCTGTCCCCCTGTCCCGTTCAGCATAAATAGCTGCAATACCGTTGGGTGACCAGAAGAGGGTACTGTTGCGCAGCCTAGACACACACGGTATAGATGCTCAAATTCACCGCTCCAATTCGAACCGATGGTTTGATTTTTTGAGCGGTGGTCACACCATCTCCATAGCGTGGCCGTGTGTGTAGGTATGTTTGTTTGTTAGTTAGTTTGTTTGTATGTGGGTGGGTCTGTATGTAGCCTCAAGCCTGTGTAGTACCTTTTCTGACCACACATGTTAAGGGAGGGGCGCTGTTGTCCAGGCCACACACACACACACACACACACACACACACACACACACACACACACACACACACACACACACACACACACACACACACACACACACACACACACACACACACACACACACACACACACACACAGGGCTATACAGGGCTGTATTGTTACTTGGTTGCTTTGAGAATCAATGTGACTCAACTCACTCGAGACTTGATTATATGCAAGACTCTCCGAGGTCACCCAAGAGCAATTGTTTACACGGTTTAAGATGTAGCCTATCACTATCACAGGAGCCTGAGTGAGAACTACTGTACTTCTGTTACTGTACTACTCTGAGACCGGAGCGTATATAAAAAAGTATATGAAAAAGTAAATCTACATTAAGTCAACTCTGTTAAACTTTCAAGATTATTACGATTTTTGATTGTGAATTTAAGGGGGCAATGCTGCAGAGTATGACATATTGCAAGCCGAAAATAGCAGATCTACAAGCTCACAAAGCATAGCAGCACAATATGAATCAGGCTTAAGTCAGACACGCCATCTCGTACTTTGTTGAGACTCACCACTCCAGCCAAAAAAACAATGCTCTTAAAGTGTGATAAAACTCTAAGATCCTCTGGCTGCTGGCTAATTTCCCAGCAGACGACCCTAATAACTTGGAGGAGCCACATTCAAAGTCTCAGTCAAAGACGAACACTTGGGTTCTATCTCAAAATCAAATTAAATTGCATCAACCGTTAGCAGCCCCTTCGCCACGCTCTCAATGCCTACTGGTGTCGAGGACGCTTTGAGCCTGGCCGTGTCCATGACGCAGAGATGTGAAATTGAAAAGCCAGTCAGCTGTTTAAATATCCCATTTATTGTCACTCGCTAATAAAAACAATCTTTCACTGTTAAATTTGAATAGGCAAAATTGCATTTAAGAATACATAAACCAAGAGAGCCTGACAAATGTGTGATGAGACGGAATGAGAGGCGGAGGGGGGGAAGGAGGGAGTGAGAGGGAGAGAGAGAGGGGAGAGAGAGAGAGAGAGAGAGAGAGAGAGAGAGAGAGAGAGAGAGAGAGAGAGATTGTACAGTAACTGAGAGAAGAAGAGAGAGGAGAGTTGGCATGGTGTCATTACGAGGACTGTCTTCCTTCCTTGCGCAGAACACATTCAGAGCCCATTGAAAAGCAATTTACCACACATGCTAATGTAGCTTCTGTCTTCTTTTGTTTTAGACTTAAAGTATGCAAATATATGACAGTTTGAGACAGTGCGAGAGAGAGAGAGAGAGAGAGAGAGAGAGAGAGAGAGAGAGAGAGAGAGAGAGGCTGCTGCAGGGTGGAAGCAGAGAAATACAAGTGGAAAAGTGGAGAAGGAAGTGGAAGCGAGAGAGTCACTCCATTATGGAGGAGTGAGGCGGACTGACATGATTTCCAGCTCAACAACTCCTGATTGGGTTTACAGCTGGTCTCCATCACGTTAAACACTTTGTTTATCATGGTTTGTAGAGCTGAGTTTTATTGCCTGTGGGGCTTTTTTTCCCCCACTTGTTCTTTTATTCATCTCTGAAACAGCCATATTGTACTTGTGGGATTTGAAATAAAGGACTGATTTTATGATGATGATGATGATGATGATTACTATTATTATTTATTTATAAGTAGTCGTATTTATTTAATATTCTGTCTAGGTGTTGGTTAATAGTTACAGGATGCAATTACACCTCCACATTAAACCATTCTGATTCCTTAAATAAATAACGAGTCATCAAAAAACAATTTAAAACTAATAACTGGAGGCAGGGATATCCAAATAACCAAGTGTCACGTTGAACAGCACACTGCAGTCAGAGGCATATCCACTGACATTATTCCATCTTATTTTCTTACAGTTTTTTTCCCTTCTTATTTTCTTCCCTTCTTGCCAAGACTTGTTTTTCTCTGCATCCTCTCTCTCTCTCTCTCTCTCTCTCTCTCTCTCTCTCTCTCTCTCTCTCTCTCTGGTATCACAGTAACACTCCACATCTAGACACAAGTGGCCAAATCAATTTCCAGTAAGCCAGGCCAACTACAATCACTTGACTGCTATCGCAGCACTCTGCAGCAGCACACATTGCCAACTTTCTTCGATTGCAGACCCGGCCGGAGGATCCAAAAACTGGACATCGTTAACTGTTCATTGTGATCTGCCCCCAAGTTACAGTCAGCTGCTCTTCAGTTACACTGATTACTGTATAAGTGGGCTCAAGAAAAAATAACTTTTGGATTGATTAGGTAAGAATAAATCATATATCTTGTGAGCAAGCCATGAAATTAACTTTTTGTTCAGCTGACCACAAATGTAAAGTGCAGGCAGAAGATTCTAGCCAATTAAAATGTCCTGGCTGTTAAGGTAGTTCACAATAAGATCCTGACTTACCCTAACCCTAACCCTAACCCTGTATTTTGTAGTGTGTGTGTGTGTGGGGGGGGGGGGGGGGGGAGGGACCTCTCCCTTAGGGCGTCTCAAGGGGAGCACACCGGCTGCGGGCGGCTGCGCAGCGTCGTGTCACAGTATTGATGCGGCGTGGTAACACCGACTGGATGCGGCACGCTGCTGTGCGGCGCTCCATTTCCCCTGCTGGGGAATCATTTTCACCGCGTGGCAACGCTGAAAAAATAGAACAGCGGCGTATCGGCGCAGTAATAGTTCATTGAAAATATTGGGGGCGTATGTTTTGACGCGTAGCGTCTGCACCGCCTCTGTGTGTTTCCCTTTATTGGTCTCAGTAATTTGAAATGAATGTTTATGGTCTAATCATATTTCATGCATGTCATGTTTGTTACTGTATATATGTCATTTACAGACATCAAAAATTGAAGTTCATAACGGTAGCTAATTTAATATGATAGTTATGATCTTATAAATACAAACATGAGTGACATTCTGCTGTGTTACATTTGTCTCGATGGCTCATTTGGTGGTGAATTCAGTGATGATGGTGGTTATTCAAAGTCATCTGCTGAGACGGAGTTAGGCGGGAACAGGAGTACTGAAGCCATATTCTGGCACCTCCTCTGTTTATCCCATATGCAGCCAACTTTTACCCTCTTATAATTTGCACTCTTGAAAAATGCAGCCCACTAGACTCCCACAGTCTGTGTAACATAGGCCATAAAGTAAATTACCCAGCTCAGCCCGATAGTTTGACTTAGTTAGGTGTGCACAAGCCAGCCTATGTCGCATCATTGGATCAAGACCAATACAGCTGGCAGTGACCCACTCTGCGACTATATAGCTTCAGCCTTCAGTTGCTGCTACATCAAGCAAGCCCTCTTTCACTGAAGCAGGAACTCCCTGCTACGTTACCGTGGTAATGTGCTACCATTCTACAATCTACTTGGTGTCCACTCCACCGTCACCAGGAAGGCCATCCTCTAGTGATTAAGGGATGCCACCGATGGGATAAGTCATATACACATTTTCATCGAATGTTTTCCCGTTATAGAGAAGTACATTTGTTTCATAAAGGGATTAATAAAATTATCCTGTTGTCCTGTGTATTTGTATGTATGATGATAGATTCTTGGTTTACCTAGATTACTATTGCTATGCATTTACTGTATTACATTGTGCTGTCCTTGCTTTTGACATTGAAAAATCGCTCTGGATTAAGAGGTCTAAATACCTAAATTGTAAATTGCAAATTGTATCTCTAAATTGTATCTCTAAGATGAATGAAAATAATCATAATCTCACGCACTTTGGAAAGTATGATGGTTTAGTAATATCTATAACCAAGGTTATTGATACAGTAATATCCTGTTCATTCTGTGAATTGAATTAACATTCAGGATTCTACAGTGCTGTTACAATAGCAAGGACTGAGTGCAGAAATATTGGTCAGCTGCCATGGTGGCGAGCACAGCTGACAGGCTCAATAGCTGCAGGCAACATCTTCAAAGGATTTGGCTGGCACCATACGTTCATTCCAACTTCAGCTTGTGAGGTAAGCCATATTAACCGCATTTCACACACATTATGTACCGTAGGTCTCGCCCAGTGACAAAATAAATGAATACAAAGTCAAATCCTCTGTGTTAATGCATCCATTTATAAGCCAAATATATAACCAAATAGCCTAAACAGAATTACCGTTACATGGCCAGGGAGATGTTGTGCTTATGAGCTTCAGGCTCAGGAAATTCTGGGCCCTGGGTACAAGGATTCACTGCAGGCCGCCCATGAATGTTCTTCATGGGGGAGGTTAACCCATTTAGACTAGGAACGCATTATTACGCGTTATTGTCTGCATTAACTATTGAAAAATAGCAGATCTGACAAGCTCGCAGAGTGGCATGCTGTGAACTGTGCTGTGAACTTGTATATCTGCTATTTTGTTCAATAGCTAAAGTATAAAATATATACTTTAAATATATATTTTATTCCTTAAAAATAAGTTCTGGATTGCAGCTTCAACACTCAGGATTTTACAGTAGCCATAGTGTTAGAAGTCTGCATCATGTCCGACTAAGATAAGAGGCTGACAGACAGGAATATGAGGAGTGAGAGAGAGAGAGCGCATTAGCAGGCTTATTCTATCGACGTGAGGCGCTCCCTGCTCGGGCCTCTCATTAGACCCCAGCATGCAGTAGGTGGTGATAAAGACAATTGGATTATAGTGATTAATACCGTGTGTCATTTCTAATGTGTTTAAGACTATGAATCATAGAGATAGATAGTCACACGCTGGCACGCACGCACGCACACTCACACATGCACGCAGGCGAGCGCACACACACACACACACACACACACACACACACACTCCTATCTCTGAGAACCCATCAAACAGATGGTCATCTTCAAAACTTAAAGGAGTAGTTCACCCCCAAAATGCCTTTTTTTCTATTGATTACTCATGCCATGAGACTTGAGTTCAATAATATATATATATATTTTTTGTATTTGTCACATTCCACATTGTGACAAATACAAATACATACATTCCAGAAAATAATGTGATTATAGTAAATTTGACCCCATTGATTCCGGATGGGGACCCGAATGCATGGCACTGGATGGGGAAACCGTCAGGGTAAATTTACCATAATCACATTTTGTCTTAGGAATGGGACAAATACACATTTTTTTTTATTGAACTAAAGTCTCCATGGCATGAGTAATCAATAGAAAAAAAGTCATTTTGGGGGTGAACTACTCCTTTAACCACATGATCCCTGTAGCATGCCTATCTTGTGGCGAACATTAATGGAAAATAAGCGATCTACAAGCTCACAATGTGCGGGCAGTGCGGCAATGCGTTGCGATGCGTTGTGAGCTTGAAGATTGGCTATTTTACCAGAAGAGATTTGGTGTTCCAGGGAGGGTCAACAGGGCATGTGGGGTTTAGAGACTGTCAGTCTGCTGCTGTGTGTTGGTCAGTGCTCAGCACCGTCACAAGACATCTCACTGTCACCTCTTCCTCACCTCTTCAGGGAGTAGTTTAGCTTTGGCTGCCCTTAGGGGAAATCTACAGGAGACCAGCCGTCTTGGGAACATTCCAAAAGGAGATGAGCTGTGTGTATGCGCGTGTGCGTGCCGTGCGCGTGTGGTATCAGGGTTGAATTTGCAGCCTGAAGTGGTGGCAGGTTCCCACAGTACAGCAAAGAGAGAGAGACA
>NC_137810.1:21867436-21897436 GCF_963921795.1 Nannobrachium achirus | reverse complement strand
TAATTTGCACACAGACGGGATCTGCAACCTGCAACGCCCCTTTTACAATTCTTATTTAATTCTCATTTATCGCTTAGCTGTCAATCTAGCAAAATACATGTCATTCGCTGTGGGAAGTCTACTAGTGACTGCAGCAGAAAAAAAAGTCAGAGATACGGTCGGTCTAATTTAGATGACAGACAGGAAGAAATAAAATAAACATAACTAACACCCACTTTACATCGGATTATTTGATAAAATATTTGCTTAAATCTGTGATTTCTTCACCTGGTTGGCAGTATACTGTATAATTTAGTTTGCATTTGCCTGTGCCCCTCGGCCATGGTCTAATTGGTGAGTAAATTGTCAGTAGCACAGCACATTATTAATATTATTGCTCGGTTACGGTTATTTTATTTATTTTTTCAAGGCAACAGCGGAAACAGAGGAAATATCATTGGAATAATTGCTATTACTTTTAGGTTTAATGATAAAACATAACATTGAAAAACTCAACTAGCACAACGGTTAAAGGATTTGTATTACAACTTGACAGGATGTTTTTAAAATACATCCGCTGAAGAGGCACTAATTGCAACTCTTTCACTAATTTGTTATAATTTAAAAGGTGAGTTATTATTCAGCATCATATGCGCTAGCAGTTTAAGCATTTAAGTTATCGTTTTCCTTTGTAGACTGTTTGCACCACTGGTCTAATGCATTTAAAACAGCCGTTTTCCCACTCCCCAAACATAAAAGAAATATATGCCATTATATGGCAAATATATGCCATATTCAGGTTCATATACAGTATATGCATATTATGTGGATTTATAGGAAATGGATGTGTCACATATAGCTCATATATCCATACATGTTAAACATATAGGCCTATATGTCGCGTATATAGCTCTTATATATCCACATTATGTGAAACATATGTGGCATATCAAAATACATACATATACACTTATACAGTATGTCTGCTAAAGTTATGACATGTCAAGACAAGACATGCAAAAGTAATGGGCTAAGGCCATAACCAGTAAGGGTTAAGACCTGGAGCACATAGTGGCTGGGATAAGGCTATAGCATGGTGCACATAGCGGCTGGGATAAGGCTATAGCATGGTGCACATAGCGGCTGGGATAAGGCTATAGCATGGTGCACATAGCGGCTGGGATAAGGCTATAGCATGGTGCACATAGTGGCTGGGATATTTATTTGGAATTGCACACGAGTTCTGGGCAAACCCCTATAGCATGGTGCACATGGTGGCTGGGATAAGGCTATAACCTGTGGTACATGCCGGCTGATACAAGCAGGGCAAAGGCTATAAGCTGGGTCAGCAGCAGTTAACGTATAGGAGCATCAATAAATGCATGACAGTGAAAGGTCTCGCTGGGATACTAAATGAAAAGCTCACGTACGTTCAATTCTCCATCACACACATGCACGAGCGCCACGTGCACACACACAGTTCCCACCCTGACCAGTTCACAGCTCCCACGGGACCAGTTATGAACCTGCAAGGCCAGCGCTTATAGATTTCTACACTGCTCACTCCCTTGACACACACACACACACACACACACACACACACACACACACACACACACACACACACACACACACACACACACACACACACACACACACACACACACACACACACAGAGAGAAATTCAAGTGTAGGCTACTACCGTTCGTGTGTAACAGGAAAAACATTCTGACTGTTCAATCTAAAGCTTTAGTTGGTCACTGGTCAACTATATTTTCCCATTAGTAGGCAGACAGGCAAGAGTTGTTTTAGGAACACTTTTGGGGCAGGTTCAGTCAGACAACTACTGGCTCTGAACTTATTTTGGCTCCCTGCAAGAATACACCTCAAAACCGTAGCATGTAAGAGCAGGGAACTTCCCAGAGGGGGAATCTATAATCAAAGCCTAGGGGTGGAGGAGGTGGAATGCAGGTATGGTAAGCAGAAGCAAAAGCTGTATACTGTAGCAGCAATGGTTGCAATAATGTGCAGTGGAACATTAGTCTATGGGGAGTGGGAGAGCAAGCAAGTGCATTTCACAACTTAACAGGCTTACAGGCCTTACATGGTGGCCATCATTGGCAATAGGCTGCCTTAGGACAGAGGATGTGTTGGATGTGTTTTGCTATGAGAACGTTGTATCATGTGTCTAGAAGTGTGACTTGAGTTAACTGCCCGGACAAGCTCGCAGGCCTCGCTCCTGCAGGACCCTGTTTGAAGGGTTGGCTGTTCATTGTCCTTTTATTTGATTAGTAAGCGAAATATCCCTTTAAGTATGTGTCGGGAGATGCTTCTACACTACAGATAGGATATGTGTGACGTTCACAGTTTGGCACGATAGGGAAGTCACAGAGTGTTTGTTAGCAACTGTAATAAACAGGGGTTTTTGGTCACAGATATACACTAAACAAGCATTGGCTAACATAGGCCTGCATTATGACTGGATAGGTTTTCAAAAGGAAAGAAGGAAATAGGTAGGCATTCTAGTTTGCTGGAAATGCAGAGGTAACTTGTAGAGGTTATGAAGAAGTACTGTTATGTTTCCCTCATTAAAAGTATGTATTGTGAAAATACAGTTGCCATTATAGTTTCATCACTGATCTCCATTTCAAAATACCCACAACCTGTTGACGATCTTCCCACCTCAAAAACATCATTAAATAAAAAATGGCAGAAATGTGTTCATCCTGCATTTCTCCACACTTCCCTCCTACTTGACTTCTCATTTGTATTGGACCAGAGGGGACAGCTCTCCAGCTCAGCGTGCAGGCGTTCCGCTACAGGGCCAACACCTCCGCCACCTCTGCCTCGACAAACATTAATAATACCACCTTCAGACCAGAGGCCTCAATGTCTTATACTGAGCATCTCTAGTGTCGTCTTGTCGGGTCTATAGGATATATACTGTTATTTCTCAAATACAAAGCCCTCAGGTACAGGGTGGATTGCTCTGTGTTGGCTTGGTGGGTTATAATAAGATATGGTATGATGTTAATTTGGGTAAATGGCTATTTGTCATGTTAGTGATGATGTGCAGCCTCGCCATTCTCAGGGTCCTGAAACAGGCCATGCCAGGAGAGATGGGGAGGGAGAGGGACACCACTGTTGTCCCTCTTAGTCTTCATGCTGTTGTCGCAACCCATCATTAATGCATTATATTATACTAGAAGCTGGGCCGCCCGAAGTCGGCGACCTTGCCAACTCGGAGCAATGTAAATAGGGAATGAATGCCCCGCCCTTTAGGACCCGTTTTGACCATCTGTCTGCCTGTGTCCATTTATGCCCATATATGGAGATATCTGTATCTGTCTGTCTGTCTGTCGGCGTCCATTTTATGTCCATATATGGAGATCACTGCAGTTATAGTTCTGGGTCCATTTTATGCCCAGATATGGAGATATCTGTCTATCTGCGTCCATTTTATGCCCATATATGGAGTATCTGTCTGTGCCTCCAACTGTGTTGCAGACACAGTGCCGGTTCCCCCTTTAATGCAAACCTCACACCTGTTGTCATAGGACCCGTTTTGAACATCTGTTTGCCTGTGTCCATTTATGCCCATATATGGAGATATCTGTATCTGTCTGTCTGCGATCCATTTTATGCCCATATATGGAGATCTTTGACCATCTGTTTGCCTCTGTCCATTTATGTCCATATATGGAGATATCTGTATCTGTCTGTCTGCAATCCATTTTATGCCCATATATGGGGGCATTCATTTTATGCCCATATATGGAGAACGCGCGTGCCCGTGGGACGAACGGTTCTCGAGATACGCGGATTACATACATACATACACACTCACAGAGATTTTTTGTTGACTCATGTGGCGTACGTGATGTCAGAGCCTTTTATGGAGTGATGTCACAATGAGTCAGAGCTTTCGCCGATTTCCTCCGGAACAGCCTGATGTCAACAATCAACCCCGCATAAGGAGATTCCGAACGTTTCGCGCCGGTTCGGGAAAACCGCGCGTCGGGTCGGGTCGAGACCCGGCACTGCACTCCGCGCCGCGGCGGGGAACGCGCGTGCCGAATCTGAAGCCGGTGGGACGAACGGTTCTCGAGATACGCGGATTACATACACGCAGACAGACAGACAGACAGACACGCAGAGACTTCTCGCATTTATAGATAGATAAGGCTGGCAGCAGCCAGGCTTATGAAACATTTCGATCCAGATTATCATTATTATTATTATCTGCCAATATGCCCATATATGGAGATCTCAGTCTGTGTCCCTTTTATGCCCATATATCTGCCTGTGTCCCTTTTATAAATATTTTTATCCCACAATTTTGTAACCCATTTTTTCACCCAGTGCTAATTGCCTATGTAATCCTGGGCTCTGCTCTCCCTCTGCCGCGCTTGGGGAGACAACGGACTGACCTCATGCTTCCTTCTATGCATGAGGAGTCCAAGTTGCTTCTTTTCACCTGACAGTGGAGATTTCCCTGGTTTGGACGTAGCGCGTGGAAGGAACACGTTATTCCAACCAGTTCCTTTCCCCTCCATCAGGCGCCCCGGCTGGCCAGGGGGAGGCATTATTGAGACCAGGATTACGTGCATGTTTTTGTGAGGGTATCAACCCTAGGAGACACGGGGAGAACATGCAAACTCCACACAGAAAGGCCCTATCGCCAACCCCACCTAGGGTGTGTGCCTGTGTCCCTTTTATGCCCATATACGGAGATATCTGTCGGGTCGTCCATATATGGATGCCCATATAGGGAGATCTCTGTATCTGCCCATATGCCCATATATGGAGATCTGTCTGTGTCCCTTTTATGCCCAGTGCTTGCGATATCTGTCAGGTCGAGGCAAGGCCCGGCACTGCAGTGATGTCACAATGAGTCAGCGCCGATTTCCTCTGTCGGGTCGTCCATATATGGATGCCCATATAGGGAGATCTCTGTATCTGCCCATATGCCCATATATGGAGATATGTCTGTGTCCCTTTTATGCCCAGTGCTTGCGATATCTGTCAGGTCGAGGCAAGGCCCGGCACTGCAGTGATGTCACAATGAGTCAGGAGATCTGTCTGTGTCCCTTTTATGCCCAGTGCTTGCGATATCTGTCAGGTCGAGGCAAGGCCCGGCACTGCAGTGATGTCACAATGAGTCAGCGCCGATTTCCTCCGGAACAGCCTGATGTCAACAATCAACCCCGCATAAGGAGATTCCGAACGTTTCGCGCCGGTTCGGGAAAACCGCGCGCCAGGTCGGGTCGAGACCCGGCACTGCACTCCGTGCCGCGGCGGGGAACGCGCGTGCCGAATCTGAAGCCGGTGGGACGAACGGTTCTCGAGATACGCGGATTACAGACAGACACACAGACAGACAGACAGACAGACACGCAGAGACTTCTCGCATTTATAGATAGATTAATTAATTTGCCAATTAATTCTAATCATTTTTCCCAGTTCTAATTTAGTTGTCATGCCAATTACACGTCTGTGTTTTGCCACTGACGCCCACTGGAAGGACGTGGTGCCGCTGTCCCCATTCAAGACAGATGTCCGGGGGATCGCGGTCCCCTGCACCCGGCTTCTCTACCCAATCACGTGCACCGCAGTGGATTCCAACCGCCAGACGACGAGGTGGTTTTAAAGCACACCTTTGTTTTTTTACAATTACATATTACAATTACATATTTTAGATTGTGGACAATACCGTACAAAATAAATGTATGGAGATAATCTAGAGTAGGTCTATACCAATTAAAGTGCACCCATGAGAAACGAGAGATAGATGATTTGCAATCGAAAAAGTAATCAGATATATACTTCAAATTCTGGAGTGATACAAAGATGGAGTAAAAGAGGAGTGTGCAAGAGAGAGAGAAAGAGAGAGAGAGAAAGAGAGAGTGTATGGGGGGGCGGGGGGGTGACAGATTGGAGGTGTGTGTATGAAGAAGTAATGAAGATAGATGTTGTAAACACGAGTGGTTGCTGCCCCACGGTGCCTCCGTGTTGAAGGGGAAACAGAATTATTAATAATTATACAAATTAATATTGATGATTAAGTGGTTGCTATTAATGATTATTTCTCTAATTAGCATCAGCAGGACGCAATATGGTGCTAGATTAATTCCTACATGCAAATCAAGTAGCAAACACCCTCTCTGGAACGATCACACCTCTCTCTCTCTCTCTCTCTCTCTCTCTCTTTCTCTCTCTCTCTCTGCATCCCTCTTTTTCCACCCCCCCTGATTCTCTCTATTTCTCTTCCTCTCTTTTCTCTCCCTCTCTCTGCCTCTGTTCCAATGAGCTGCTGTTGCATTCTGTGTACATACACAAAAGGGCCTGAGGGTGCATCTGTTCTACTCAAGAGCCAGTAATGTTTCCGTCTTCCAAGAGACAAGTGCACAACTTCAACACCGTGCAGAATTCGTGGAATTCATTTTTGATGGAATAATAATGAACAATTGCCTCCGCACACTCAAAACTGTGCAATATCAGATTTCTTACATTTTATAGAGCAAGCTTTCGGTCATCGAACTTCTTCAAAAGACAAAGCAAAAATATGTTGTGATGAAATCAAAGGGGCAATAATCATATCAGAGAACGCAGGTGAGAGACCAAGAGAGATGGAGAGAGCAAGAGAGAGAGAGCAAGAGAGAGAGCAAGAGAGAGACAGAGAGAGAGAGACAGACAGAGAGACAGAGAGAGAGAGAGAGCATTTGGACAGCATCGGTAACGCAGAAGAACGGAGGGATCTTCCAGCTCCTTAATCCTCCATATTGTTCCATTATTTCCACTGGGAGAAACAAAAGGAATACATTCCAGTGGTGTGGACGTACGAGAGGGAGAAAAGGCAGAGAGAGGAGACTGACCTTTCAGAGGATTATGGGATTTGTATTAGTCGCAGAACAAAGCGTGGAGGCAATATGGCAGATGTATTCTGTAAAAACAGACTATTTACCAGAGTCACAGTCACAGCATAAAGAGCAAAACCCCAACAGACACAGATGAGAGGCTCAGTGGAAGCCAAGAGATTCTATTTTACTTTTCTTTCCGTTTCTCTTTGAATATGTGTGGAGTGTAGGCGACCACCACTGAGCATAATGAGTTCATAGTCGCTGTCGGGCAGAAACCTCGGATCTTCACATTTCAACTTTATTATGATTTTTCATCAATTAAAGTCTTAGTCAAAGAGATTAATTCTGTCAGTGGATTTTATAATTATTGAACGAAAAAGTAAATGAAAAGTATTAGAGCCTGTCACTATGTGATTCCTGAAAAGTAGTAGTTTTGGACATACACAGTTTCCATCCGATAGCAACGTTCTATGATCCCTAAGTGGATTTCAAGGACTCTGTGGGTTTCTTTAGGGGGGGCTAAATGGACCCATACAAGTCTGTAACTCTGACAGTGTACAAATGGAACCAAAATGAACCTAACAGGTTCATTTGGTTCCATTTGTACACTGTCAGAGTTAAGGGGAAGACCTTGAAATGTGAAAGTTTGAGATACACTGCCCTAATGGCAGGGCTATATTGATGGCTGTATCGGTCGGAACGTCAGCTAATTTGGTCCCTAACACATATATCAAAAGCTACTGGCATGGATTGACAGGTAACCTTCATGCTCTCCAGACCATGGCCTTTCCTCTAGCGCCACCCTTAGGCCAACATTACTAATTGCTCAAAATATACTTGCTGAACATATTCATGTTCCCTGGAGAAAATTCACCCCACTGATTGTGGTGACCCCATGGCCTGTGCTAGCTTTCAGCTATAAAAGTACACAACACACACACACACACACACACACACACACACACACACACACACACACACACACACACACACACACACACACACACACCACACACACACACACACACACACACACACACACACAACATGCAAACAATTAGAACAAAGCCAATTCCAACCGGCCGACATTCTGTCACACACGCACAAACAAATTTGCATGTTGTGCTGACTCTCTCTCGCACGCACCACTCCTCACACAGCCACACACAGACTCTAACAGACACACACCACACACACACACACACACACGTCCCCCCCCTGCCTTGCGTCTCAGCGAGACACTCTTGTCTGACCTCTAAAAATATGGCAGCGGCAGATTGGTGGCTTGCGCTGATAACCAATCAGATGGCTTGTGTCGTCCAGGGTGGACGACCCCCGCCGAGTCTTAAATCACATTCCCTTTTCATTTCTCTCTCTCTCTCTCTCTCTCCTCTCTCTCTCTCTCTCTCTCAACTGTTCTTTCTCATTGCTTCTGGGCCTGGTGGCATTATGTCATGGCAACTGATAGCTCTGCATGTCCCTCTGCAGGGGGTTCGAGTACATGGCCAAAGCAAGAATGCCTTGTTATCTCAAGGACCGACTGATTGAAAACAATCAATGAATCTAATTGGATGGAGCTCAACGCAGTGCTCCTCAAAGTTGGGGTCCCGGGGAACCCAACTGGGGTTCTTGAGTGTGTCCCCCCCACGGGGTCTGTAGTAGAATGAATATATGAATGAATATTTTGCTGGCACACACACACGCACGCACGCACGCACGCATGCACACACACACACACACACACACACACACACACACACACACACACACACCACACACACACACACACACACACACACACACACACACACACACGCACACGCACACGCAAAGAGGTGTGCTGGCTTGAATGTGCCCGTTCCCTGTACATAATTGTCTCTGTCAGGTGGAAACCCCATGTGTCCAAATCTGTTACTTTTCAGGATTCAAAGCATCAAAAGTAGCAGAACGACAAGCTCAAAAGGCACCGCTTTGTGCCTCGTTTCGATCTCTGAAGATCTGCTATTCTTTTTTTTTTTATTAAGATCTGCTACTTTTTGATCATTTTGTGTGACACTGTATACTGTATTATAATCAAGCAGGGTGTTAATTACAAAAAAAATAAAAGTTAAGAATGCAGAGATAGGAGGTTTCTGCCCGACAGCAACGATATTGTCACTGTTAAAGTTTCAAATCTGTATGTTTTTTAGTAAAAAGTAAAGCCCTGACTCATCATACAAGACTGTCGCACAAAACTACTGAAAATAGCTGATCTACAAGCACACGACGCCTCGCAGCTATTTTCACTAGTTTAAATCATTTCTAAAATGATGAATACAAAACCGACGGTTTTGGACATACAAGGTTTCCACCCGACAACAACGGTATGCACTTATAGAGTGCAGTGATCAGGCCGGGGGCATCACAGAGAGCCACACCACCGCAACACGTTCGCTCGCTGCACACTTTGATCCTGAAGCATGGCTTCCAGGGTGCTAAACACCACCATCTGCTCTGTCCCTCCACTCTGAGTCAGCAGCACAACACTACACAACCCCCTGGTACGCACCTACTGTAGGTTACACTGTCTCACACACACACACATACACACGCGCGCATACACATACACACACACGCATGCGCGCACACACACACACACAGAAGCCAACACTGCAGCTTTGATCAATAAATAACTCCAACACATGGGATTGGAGTTCACACACACACACACACACACACACACACACACACACACACACACACACACACACACACACACACACACACACACACACACACACACACACACACACACACACACACACACACACACACACACACACACACACACGCACAGCACAGGACAGCACAGCGAGCAGCCTGGTAGCGGCGTACACTATAGCATGGATGGAGGGATGTAATCTCTGGCTCCGCGACAGAGATGCATGTTTTGCTAGCCGTCCCTCCATCTGCCCCCTGCTCCCCTGCCTAGCATATCCGTTTCTAGCCTGTCCCCCCCCCCCCCCCCCCCTGTCTGAGCACTAAGCCTCTACCGTCTCCCCTGCCTGGCCAATCAGCCGCTGCCATCTCTCCTGGGCAGCAAATCAACTTCTCTCTCTCCTCGTGAGCTGAGCAGGTCCACTTTCCCCGTAGTCTACCACTGTAAAACTTGTTAATATAGCAAAATCTGTTTAACCACTCCTATATCGTCGGTGTCGGGTGGAAACCTTGTACGTCCAAAACCGTTCGTTTTGAATTTATCGTTTAAAAAATGATTTAAACTAGTGAAAACAGCCGATCTACAACGCCTCGCGGTGCGAGGCATTGTGTGCTTGTAGAGCTGCTGTTTTCACCACTTTTATGCGACGGCCTTGTATGATGACGCAGGTCTTTACTTTGCAAAAAAACGTACAAATTTGAAACTTGGAGATACAAGGTTTCTGCCCGACAGTGATGATATGTACATTGGCTATTTGAAAATAGCCGATCTACTGGCTTGTGTTGCGTGTTGTGACGTTTAAATATACATATATGTGGCGGAGAGAGTTGCAGGCCCAGCCTGAGGCCTTCATTTTGGGGTCCTTGACATAAAAAAACTGTTGAGAACCACTGGTGTAACCAATGACGACATCACCCATTGTGGATGTGGAGAAACAGTCATGAATTATAGTTTGAACATTGGCAAAGTTTCCCTTTGACACAATAGAACTCCCTGTTCTCCCAGGTTGAAAAGCTTGTTCTTAGCCACAGTAATAACATCATCGGCTGAAAATAGCGGTGAAATGTTGTCAGTCCAAATGGAACTAATAAATCTAGCATGTAGAGAAGAGATTGTGCTGTGAGGTGAGAGAAGCCATTTGGTTATTAGTTTAGAAACGTCATAGCTCAACATCTCCTTATTTCGACCTTTTAAATGTATTTTTTTGTAGGAAAAGTATAAACAAGAGTGACTAAATAACTACATTGGATCCATAAGAAGTTAACCCAGGTTCTTTTGTTCTATTCCCTGAAAGTCACGGTTTTGGACATTCAAGGTTTCCTGGCGGCAACGGAGGGCAGAATACGTACGAGGGCAGAATGAATGAAAGAATGACATGGAAGACAAGCGTGGACTGGATGGGTCTGAAAGCTCATCGACTACTTCATGGTATGCCGTGTGAACACACAGTATAAGAATTAACGTTAATACATACTGACTGCATAATGTGCTTGGAACATATTATTTATTAATGTATTGGTGGTGTTAAAAATAAAGATACGTGACTCAAACAATAGGTCTAATGAGCTTTCAGACACAGCCATTCGGTGCAGTTAAAGAGGGGGAGGGCGGCGTGATTATTTCTGTGTTAGTATTTAGTATTTAGTTAATAGTTAGTACAGTTATCATATTGCATACGTAGTTAGTACACATTCAGCATTTAGTTTAGTTAGTACATTTGGTTTTAGTATTTAGTATTTAGATATAGAATGCATTTAACCACATGAACCCTCTCATTATCACCTTAGAATAACGGTGAAATGTTATCAGTCCAAATGGAACTAATACATTTAGCAGGCAGAGAAGACCTCATATCACCATATTTCAACCTTTTTAGTTTTTTTGAAAATTATGTATAATTATCATCCCTATTCCGGGGCGTTATAAGTAAACATTCTGCAAAAATAGGCGAATGTTCAGAGGAAGAAATCATCTACAATCATCATCATCTACAAGGTGACACGTTGTCACCTTGTAGATGACTATTTTTGTGTGGATACCTTGTGGACACTGTCGGGCAGAAACCTTTTATCTCCAAGTTTCAAATTTGTAATTTTTTTCGTAAAGTAAAGCCCTGCTTCATCATACAAGACAGTTGCACAAAACTAGTGAAAATAGCTGTTCTACAAGCACGTGTGCTTGTAGATCAGCTATTTTCTCTAGTTTAAATCATTTTTTCTATGATAAATACAAAGCGAACGGTTGTGGACATACAAGGTTTCCACTCGACAACAACGATAGGGTTCAAGTGGTTAATCCTTACTGAGACGAGGACTTACAGGAGAGCGGGTGTAGGAGCAGAGAGGTAGAGAGGAGACTAGGCTGGAGGGCCAGGTGTTGTTAGTTGTCAAAGAGAAGAGAAGAGCAGAGGTAAACATGCATGTTCCCCAGCATGCACATGCTTTGTGTGGGCCTCAGTTGACACCACAGAACCTCCATGTGCTTGAACTTCATCAGGCCACAAACTTCTAGTCTACGGTAACATTGTGATGTATGTCTGTATGCCTCCGAAGGCTCCAAAGCAATAAAACACACAAAAATAACTTTGATTTATTTGTTGTTGATGTTTGCCGTCTGTCTTTTTCTCCAAACCAAAATGTCAAATGAAATATTGTGAAATACGTATAGTCTTTCCTTCATGGGGGCATACATTGAAAGAGCTTTTTTTCTCTTCTTCTTCTTTTGTACGGACGCCCTCTTTTATTATTCAGGTTCTTATTTATAATGCACCGTCGGAGGTTTTATTTGTTCGCGTTTCACACACACACAAATGATTGCACTTCACCCACTCCTCCCTCTTCTTCACCTCATTCTCCTCTTGTTGCTCGTGTATTTCATCATCATCTTGGTGGTGTAAATGTCCATGTACAGTACCAGAGTATAGACGGTGCCCAGATTCTCCCCTGGCATGTATACTGTGCACATGTGTGTACTGTGTTTGTGTGTGTGCGTGTGTGCGTGCGTGCGCGTGCGTGCGTGTGCGAGTGCACACAAACACACGCATGCATGAATGCGGCTTACCCTGGCATGGCGAGGGCCTGTATAGCTGCAGGCATGCAGCACCACAGAGCGTGCCCAGATGGTCATCTGCTGCCCCGTGTTCGCCCAGACTAATCTAATCACCGATGCCTCAGCAGAACGGCCACAAACCTCGCCACACCGGCCGCACCGCGGCCTCTCGTCTCAGGCCGTGTCCGACCCGAAAAGAAGACAGAGGGATTAGAGCCACGTGCCGGCTCACCTCTGCCATGATGTGCCGTCAGCCATGCAGCCATTGTCACGCCAAAGAACACAAAGACAAACAAACAGCAGTTGGTTGAGCGCGAGCAACAGGCCAGACCACGGCAGACTGAGCAAACGCCGCCACTGCCAAAAGGCTGTAATACGGAAACGCCACACTCACGCCAAGTATAACAGAGCCGTTCCAAAATGGTAAGTGGGTAAATGACAAGCAGCCATCGTTTCTCATTCTCCCTCGGATTCGGTTTTAAAGAGGGAGGAGGAAGGGAACGCTTACGCTAAAATAAAACGGTCCTCGACGATGACCTGATTGTTTGAATCTGCTTCACTCAGACAAAAGGCGGTGGAGAAAGGATGGGAGGAGAGGGTTGGGTGGGGTCTAAAGCCCATGCAGGGTTTAGAGTGGAGCCTGAGGAAAACTCAGATCTTTGCCGTCAACAACATCATGCGTCATTTTGGTCCTAATGTTGGATCTGACTCTGCAGTGACGAACCGACGCAAACTGTCAGACAGTGTTTGAACACCTAATGATGATAAACAGTGAAACAAAACATAGTTGCATAATATTGTCGCTGTCGGTGTAGAAACCTTATATCTCCAAGTTTCAAAATGTGTATGTTTTTTGGACATTTTTGCTTCATCATACAAACATGTCGCACAAAAGTAGTGAAAATCTACAAGCATCGCGAGGCGTTGTGTGCTTGTAGATTGTGCTTGTAGATTATTTTTTAAATAGATTATTTTAAAATAATAAAAGAAGGTTTCGGACATACTGTACAAGGTTTCCACCCCGACAACAATAACATACTGTGTACACCTGCTGTAACTGCCTGAACACATGCAGGAAAACAGGAAATTGGAATAAGGGCTAAATGGACTGCTATTTGTATGAACTGTATGAAGTTGGAGAAAAACAACACTCATGGGTTGTTCTTTTAAGCATTCAGGAAGCCTGCTATTTGTCCACAAGGTTGACATGAGTGCGTTCTTCATTCTTTCTCTTTGTCATCAGGCTCTATTAAAGACTGGCCAAAACCTCCTAACTCCATTTTGGAGGTTTTTGATTTTTTTTTTTGCAAGGCTATTGAACATTTTGGAGTTAGGAGGTTTCGGGCCGACAGCAGAGAAATTAAGCATGACCCTCCAACATGTTGTGTTTAGGGGTCAGACTGACATAGTGCATGTTCGCTGAAAGGGGGCCGAGGGCGAAGGGATGACAAGCTGCAAGGATGAAGCTAGTTGAAAAGAAGAGATGATTAAACAAAATCATTTCATTCGTTTCAGGGAGAAATCCTTTGTGTTTCTCAAACTTTCAAACGTCAAGGTCTCCCCTTAACTCTGACAGTGTACACATGGAACCAGGTTCCATTTGTACACTGATCATCAGAGTTACAGACTTGTATGGGTCAATTTAGACCCCCTTAAAGGAACCCACAGAGTCCCTGGAATCCACTTTGAGAACCAATGAATTAAACAAAATCTTTTGAAACGTTAGTTTCAGGGAGAAATCCTTTAACAAGTCTAACAAAGAAATAGCCCTGAACGCTGTTCCATAGAGCCAGACCAGAAATAGAGAGTTGAATTAGGCCTATTATGGGTGGATGGAAATTGAGAACAATAACGAGTGGAACACTAAACAAAAGAGAGAGAAAGGGGGAGATGTGGGCAAGGTGAATATTCATAAAATCCACGTAGGAAATTAATTGTTCCTCAAGCAAACAGTTTTCATTTCATTCATTCTTATACACAATCAAGGATACGCTACACAGTAAAGTCTCTATTAGTGGAGGTACAATAAAGACTAAAGAATATTGCTTTGACATACTGTGGCATCTCTGTGTGTGTATTAATGGTCTACAATTATTTGCATGAACATAAAGTTAGCACATTTTGTTCGCATATACATTTATGTGAATGACATAAATAACAGACATGGACAAAAGTACCATACACAATCATCATTTATTATAACCGCCTATGTCTACATTATTGTCTTTTATCTGCCTCTTCCTAACACAAGGACTTTGTGATGTAATCATAGCGGTTGAGTGCTATACGGAAGGGCTATAGCGAAATGCTGCGCAGAGAAATGGATATTTTACTACCCAGGTATATCTTAAAACAATCAGCGCCTTGATGAATGGTGGGAATGGCTGATGTATGGCTGGAATGGAAGGGTTATTTGGAGAAGGTTTGAGTCAGGGAAATGCACCTCATCAATCTGCGTGATTAAAGGCTCTGGCCGGCCTGAAACAAAACTCACACAGCAAGTGGCTGCATGGCCTTTAAAGGCACAGTCCGCTGTTTTAGAAGCTGGAGGGCCATGAGGGTGGGGGCTTTTCTGCCTTTATTAATCGTCTAAGTGGAGAAGGACAGGAAACGGGGAGAGAGAGATGAGGAGAGATATGCGGCAAGGACCGTGGGAAAGAGACTCGAGCCCACACATTAGAGCATAAGTGCCCCACTAAGATTTGAATATAACATCTTTTAACTAAGATGTATTTTTTATATATATTATAAATAAAATATAATTATATTTTTCTTTAAAACCTTGGGGAAATAAATAGTTTTCTTTGTGATATCAATATAGAAATAAATAACTACTATGTTAGTTCCAAGACGGAACACAAAGCAATTGATTGGCCGTTAAAAAGCATGCGGTCTTCCCTCCTCCGCGTCATCAGTGCCCACACCCTAGGTGGGGTTGGCAAAAGGGCCTTTCTGTGTGGAGTTTGCATGTTCTCCCCGTGTCTCCTAGGGTAGATACCCTCACAAAAACATGCAGTAATCCTGGTCTCTATAAAGCCTCCCCCTGGCCAGCCGGGGCGCCTGATATAGGGGAATGGAACTGGTTGGAATAACGTGTTCCTTCCACGCGCTACGTCCAACTGGGGAAGCTCCCCCTGTCAGGTGATAAGAAGCGGCCTGCTCACTCCTCATGCATTGAAGGAAGCATGAGCTCAGTTCGGGGCCCTCCCCAGGTTGGCAGAGGGAGAGTAGAGCCCAGGATCACAGCTTAGGCAATTGGCACCGGGTGAAAAAATGGGTTACAAAAATCGTGGGATAAAAATTATAAAATTAAAAAAAAAAAAAAAAAAAAAAAAGCATGCGGTCCACCCATATCGTCACTGTCAGGCAGAAACTCCAATCTCCAAGTTTCAAATGTGTTCGTGAATCATCCTCACCTTGGCTGGGTAAATGGTAGTGTGAGGCGTTGTGTGCTTGTAGATCGGTTATTTTCACTATTTTTAAAACATTTTTAGATACAAAACGAACTGTTTCGGTCGATCGGTTTACACCCGACAACAAGGATATGACCACTTAAGGCGGCAGCCGTTAAGTGGTCAGATGGGTGGGCCGCGAACGCTTTTGGCATTTTCAAGCGGGCCCTGATCCATGAGAGGGATGAGAACCACTGACATAGCAGACCCACTGCAGTGGGTGACTGCAACTTAGGTCTAATTTATACGTGGTCGTATGGCCGCGTCGCTCGATGAAAATAACTGATTTCCCAATGAAAAAACATGAGGGATTTGGCCCAGGTTTAGAAGTTGGCCGGCTTGTGGAATGTATGCTATGCAGTAATTAAATAGAGCAAGAGTGATGCGATACTGTGTTCTGTTATGAAGCAGGGAGGGGTGACACCGCGAGCATGATTCACACTATAAATTTGGAGCTCTCCCTGATAAGGACACTTTGACAGCACCATGCCATGTTCCATTATACACCCTCTCCACAGCACACAAATCACTGGACACACACACACGCACACGCACGCGCGCGCGCGCGCACGCACACACACACACACACACACACACACACACACACACACACAAACACACAAACACAAACACACACGCCTGAACGCACACAGGCACGCTACACCCACACACCCACACACACATTGACAGGAGCATACTATAGGCCTATTACTTGCCCCATGGCCAAAATCCATTTTAGCCAAAGCCCATAACAAAAAAATATAGCCTTGTGTCAGCAGTTCTGCATAGTTAGAGCATCTGATTTTACTGCACGGCTCAAACACACGTTCACGTTTCGCACACACAGAGGACACATGCACACATCGAGGCAAAAACAGAAGCGTGCGCACACACACGCACACGCACACGCACACGCACACACACACACACACACACACACACACACACACACACACACACACACACAAGAACATAAATGGCAGAGTTGTAAGACTTGCAACCTACTGAGACTATTGACTGATAACTGACCTGGGCATCTGCTGTACGGTAACAAGCCGACTCTAATGAAAGAACTGGATGACTGACTGGCTATTTGGATGCTTGGCAGGTTACAAGGTCTACAAGTTCTATGTGTAACGATACTGCACACGCACACGCACACACACGCACGCACGCACGCACACAAACACGCACGCACGCATGCACAGCATCGCCGCACTCTGTAAATCGTCACTGTCGGGCAGAAACCTTGTACCTCCAAGTTTCAAATTTGTATGTTTTGTCACCCCTCATCATGTCACACAAAACTAGTTAAAATAGCAGATCAACAAGCACACAACGCCTCGCATTTTGAGGCGTTGTGTGCTTGTAGAGCACACTATTTTCACTATTTTAAATCATTTTTAAAATGATAAATATACACAACAAACGTTTTTGGACATACAAGGTTTCCACCCGACAACAACGAAATGTGTTGTTGTTCATTCCAGCGGTGCAGGGAGACCTGATTCCTTTGCCCCGTCACCAGGGGCGTCAACACAGAGAGAGCAGCTCACACCACCTGTTCATCTGTACAACCAGGAACACGGTTTCCATCAAAAACTACCTTTAACTGTTAACTGTACAAGCGCTGTCACAGCGCTTTTAGCAGCGAGCGTCCATACTTTAGAGAGCAGAGAAAGATTAAAGAAATAGAGGCAAAGAGACGGGGGACAGAAATGAATGAAAGAAAGAGAAGTTGTTTTTATACATGAATTAATCTCTACATGGAAACCCAATGAAGGGATTTTCCTTTGCATTGCTTGTGACGAAAATGTTAAGATTTACACAGATCAGATTCTCACAATGACGATTATGCGCAGAGCAATATACAGTAATTCAAATACAACGTGTAATCAAAAAGATTCGGGCTTCAGCGGCTGAGCTGAACACAAGAAAGCGTGCGGACACCTGCTGTGCCCGGCACATGAAAGATCAGCATTTAGCGTTGAAATCTATTTTTGTTGTTGAGCGTTTTCAAAGAGATGCCTCCAAGCCATGCTCTTTCTTCCCCTGACACACATACAGTACAGCAGATATGTACCGAACGCACACGTGACGTATGTAAATGTTCACAGGCCTATTGAATACAAAGAAACACACACATGTGCACAGCATTCTAGTTGAGTGGATATAGCTCCGCATTAAGGTCTAGTACATTTTACTGAGAAAAGGGGAGCAAAATCCCAGTCACCAAACCAGCCGGCTCGTTTGTTCAACTGCGAACAAATGACACAACATAATCCCATTTAGGATGGAGGCAGAGATCCTTTGTTCCTGTCATGCGTCACCACATACCTTCCCCCTCCGGGGTAGAGAGTCACACATCCGCATGCAGAGAGCGGAAAAATACAATGAAAAATTAAAGAGAGGTGAGAGCGATGGAGGAGGAAGGAGAGAAGAAGAATAAAAGGGAGTGCGGGACCGGCGGGGAAGGGAGCAGGGAAGATTGAAGATGGGTGACGAGACGAGGACAGGGAGAGGCTTCCAGGCCTGATTATGGAGGAGAGAACAGATGGGTAGAGAACCTACATGTGTGGAAACACATGGCTCGAAATTCCCCAGAATATTCCGCTCGATTATATGGAGGATGTGTCATTTCCAACACATCCATGTGTCTTATAGGAGGAGCGTTACGTCATTTTGTCAAGGACGACATAAATAATTACATTTTTAATTTGAACACAGAACAAAGGCTATAACCAAGGGGTCTTCAATGTTTTCAGGTCAAGGACCCCTTAGTTGAGAGAGAGCTGAAGCAGGGACCCCCACAACCTGTTCAAAGATTCCATATAGTTTAATCGTTTGACAGCACAATCATCACTGTATTTTGGATTCATGTCAATTTGTGTTTTCAGATATTTAACCTCTTGAACCGTCGATACTTAATAAACTTGACCTTACACTCTGTACTTAGTCTGCTCTTTCCCCCCTCTACAACAAACCTATTTGCAAAAATAGCCGATCTACAGTACAAGCTCACAAGCGGGAGGCGTTGTGAGCTTGTAGATCTGCTATTTTTGGTTCAAGTTCTCAGAATGTGAACACTATAGGGTTCAAGTTGTTAATATAAAAAGGATTGGAAGATTTGGAGGACCCCCTCTAGTAACTCTGAGGACCCCCTAGGGGTCCTGGACCCCCTGTTGAAGACCCCTGCTATAACCCAAAGAGTCATCATCTGGCCTCATTTGAAAATCTGAGCAATGAAAACTCAACACTACATTGTGCAAGTGGCAGATGATATCATTGGCGTTCTTCACTGTCGCAGATCATCTACATGTCAATATGAGAGATAAGCGAAGCCTAGACACTAGGCTTTGCTTACATGTACAGTATGTCTCGTTTTGCCATTGAGACCATCTGTGATCTGGGCCCTAGACTCTTTAGGCCCTGGAGCATCATGAAATGCCACGGTCAACCGTTGGGAGGAGAATTATAGCCTCAAGGTTCAATAAGCTGAATGAAAGGCTGAAGTAAACACTCAATCTCTCCCCTAAGGGATTTTCTTACCTTTTTACATTTACAGTATCTGTTAATCCAGTGTTATCCTCTCTAGTCCCTCTTCCCTATTCTAACTCTTCTTGTAACCGCAATGTTGAGAGCTGACACAACGAAGAATTTCACCCCACTTCTTTACACCTGGAATCGTGTGATGTTACAATGAATCTGATTCTGTATCTCTTTTGTTGTATGCATGCAATAACACTTCCTAATCGGGACGAATCTAATCTTTCATTATTCATCGACACAAACAGCTGCGTTTGGAGAATAACACAAGAAGATTGAAGCAGATGAACGGCAGCTCGCGTTGGACCATGGCAATCGGCTCAACCTCAACCAATTGCCTCTAAGAGCCGTTTGTCTGCAGCACAACGGAAAACAAAAGACCGGGGTTTAACGAAAGACGAGGCAGGGCTTACGGGGAGCGAGAACAGGGGTGTGAAAGCCGTCATGTGAGACAACGGTGTGAAACTCATCACGTGAAAACGTCAGGGTTCGCAGCAGCTGGAGACGTGATGAGAAATAGCGGGGATACAGCAGAGAGCAAAAAGAGCGATAGAGAAAGATGGACCGGAGGTGGAGGTGGTGGTGGGGGGGAACAAAGATCGGTTGGATATCGTCACTGTCGGGCAGAAACCTCATATCTCAAAGTTTCAAATTTTTATGTTTTTTCATAAAGTAAAGCCCAGCTGTTTCATCATACAAGACTGTCGCACAAGACTAGTGAAAACAGCAGATCTACAAGCATACAACGCCTCGCGGTGCGAGGCGTTGTGTGCTTGTAGATCGGCCGTTTTCACTAGTTTAAATCGTTTTTAAAATGATAAATACAAAACTGACTGTTTTGGAGATATAAGGTTTCCACCCGACAACGACGCTATGATACAACAGAGGTCCTGAAGTTCAGAGCAGCCTCCCCAGCTCACCCTCTGAGCTGAGTGAGAGCAGGTTCTGATTGCTGAAATACTAACAGAGCAAGAACAGAAGTGACAGAAGATGATGTGGGGGGGAGAGGCCGGCAGAAAACCAAGGTTGAACCTTTAAGCTTTTATCAGACTACAGTCAGCAAAGGGAGTAGATTCAGAAGAAGGGGACACAGCCACATCTAGAGTTTTGACACTCTCTGAAAGTGTAAAATGAAAAACCACAGATTTTACTGCGTACAAGCAGAGAGTAACTGGGAATAGATAAAGAAACCGGGGAGATGTTTGAATTGCATTATCACGGTCAACATCTGAGCTATCAAAGCACAGGACAAACAGGAACACAGCTTGAAACAGAAAGCAAGAAAGGTATATCTGAATTCCATTTTCGGCCTTCAAATCTGAATCTCGCACTGTAATCAGCAACACCAACGGAGATTAAAAACACCACAACAACATACAAACAAACAAACAAACAAACCAAAAGGGGCAGCGGAGATAGAAAGAAAGGTCTCTACGTCCTTGACCATCTCTCAACTTTGAGTCTCGTCTGGTAGTGGAAAAAAACAGTGCCACAGCCTGGCAGCGACCTTACCTAGGACGCCCAGCCGGTAGTTGACAGTCATCACAATGACATTGCCATAGCTGGCCAGGATGCTGCCGTCAAACATATTCCCTGTTCCTTCCATGTAGGAGCCCCCGTGGATGAAAACCATCACGGGCTTGGGGCTGCCACTCTCCCGGATGTCTGAGGAGAGGGAGGGAGAGAGTGGGAGGGAGGGGGGGTCAGGAGGGGGGAGAGAAGGAGGAGAAGGTGAAGTGAGAAAGGACTGATTAGACCACAGATTGAACATGACAGCTGCAGATGCAATCTCAATACTTTAGGGGGCCTTGGCCTCTCAAATGTTTTTTGTAAGTAATCTTGGCATATTGGCTTTTTTTTTAAGCTTTGAGACAGGGTGTTAGTTGGAAGCGTCAAACCACTCATTTTCTCATGTGAAGGGGATGACATGTCCCCGGTGATTGGAAAACTCTGTTACTTTTTTTAATTTCACACAAGGTATTGATAAAATGGGATTCTTAATGGAGCGAGTTTTAATTTTCGTTTCAGTCAATGAAATGTCAACATTCAGGCCTTGCAATTGAAATTGTCATTCCATTTAGAGGCAGAAGTCATTTGAGTAATTTGTGCAAAATCTCATAAAAAATGAAGAGAAGTGTATTACATTTGACATTTTTATAGAGACAGGGTAGCCATGCTAAAACTTTTAATTTGATCGTGAATATTTAAGGGGTGTTTAAGGGTTGTTTAGCTGTCAAAAAATGCATCCTTGATTTTCCAACGCGCTGGAAAGCTATTTGCTGTAATTGGTCAATCAAGACGGGACACTTTCCTTTGATGGATTTGGTATAAGAGGCAGTGAAGGGAGTTAAGTAACTATTGCTAATCCTAGTTAAACCTTTACATCTGTGTATTCTGATAATTATGTGTGTGTGTGTGCGTGTGCGTGTGCGTGTGCGCGTGTGTTTGTGTGTGTGTGTGTGTGTGTGTGTGTGTGCGCGCGCGCGCGTGCGTGCGTGTGTGTGTGTGTGTGTGTGTGTGTGTGTGTGTGTTGCAGCACAACTAATAGGTGTAGAATGACAGGCCTCTACGTGGAAACAAACATACATACAGTATGTCATTTAGCAGACGTTTTACATTAATTACTGACCATAAAGGAGCTACAGTTCTCTCTAACACAGAGACGGTGGATTACGACTACGAGTGAAGAGGATTAGAAAAACACTGGACGCTTTTATATATGCACCGCATTTTCCTTTCATCTTACGCACTGTATGCCAGAGACGAAGCTTTTCATCTTGGGTGCTGCTAACTATCTCCATCGGAAACACGCCGCAAAAGAGCATTCAGCCCATTGATGTTTGCTGTTGAGGGACGCAGGGTCCACAGAGAGATCAGCGATTCTGCAGGGATTAAAATTTAACTAGGCAAAGGAAATAGAAAACCATTCCCATCCCAGAAGAAAACAGAAGAAAAAAATCTCTGGTTTTGGGAGTTTATTATTATTATTATTTAATTTTTTTTGAGCGAGAGAGTGATAGCAATAGAGTGAGAGCTCCAGCACTAAAAAGGACATAATTAGGTGCTTGTTTGTGTTCATGTTTGAAGTGTGTGCATACGAGAGGAGCAAGATGATTTAATAGAGTGTGAGGACTCGCCTACATTGAACGGTTCTGCTCTTAAGTCTGTGGTTGAGTGCTTTTTCTCTGTGTGCATATGCAACGAGAGAACATGAGGACAACCGAAAAGATAGCCGTGAACATTGTTGACGACAGTCTAAATGTCATCTGTGCAGAACGTGTTGTGCCCATAGGAAATTTGTTTAAATCTCAGACACAACAAAAGAGAAATGGAGGGAGTCTGGGGGAAAAGAGACTGTTATCTTTCCCCTCGCCGCATCGGTTCTAGCAGGGAATTAAAATTAGACTCATCTGGCCTCTGGGTAGAGTCTGATTTGGTACTACACACAGTAAAATCCTCAGTGTTAATTTATCCATCCATAGGGGTCCATTAGGTTATAAGAGTTAAATGAACAGTGAGGATTTTACTGCGTGCTCATACAGTAATGAAAGTACTTGTGTGTCCTGTATGCTTATGTCTGCAGTGCTCATTGCGGTACATCACTCCTTCCTCTGTCCTTTGCGGTTGTTGTGCTGTTGTTTTGTGCCAGTGTTCTTTGTGTGGCCTGCTTCCCAGCAGGCAGCGGGGCAGCATGTAGTGGCATGTCATAACTCTCCTCTGGAACGCTTCCACTCGCTACTGACAAAAAAGGTCAGGGGATTGGATGTGCATGTACGTACGGTACCGTGCATGTGTGTGAGCGTGGGGCCCACAGAGGGTGGGGGGAGGTGGGTGGCGGCGTTTGTGGTTGGACACAAGGCTTTTGCGCTGACAGATAATGACAAAATGGCTGGCCTGGTCCACAAAGAGAAGACGAGAGATGAGGAAAGGACATGAGAGGTAAGGAGGGGAATAATATCCGTTGAACACTGATTCAACCAATATTAGAGGTGCAGTAAGTGATATTGTTTTGTTAAAACAGTAGCTATTCGTTGTTGTCGGGTGGAAACCTCGTATCTCCAAGTTTCAAATTTGTATGTTCTTTCGCAAAGTAAATCCCTGCTTCATCATACAAGGCCGTCGCACAAAAGTAGTGAAAACAGCAGATCTACAAGCACACATGCCGGCGTTTTGTGCTTGTAGATCGGCTGTTTTCACTAGTTTAAATCATTTTTAAAATGATAAATGCAAAACAAACGGTTTTGGACATACAAGGTTTCCACCTGACAACGACGTATTGCTACAGAGTGTTCGTTCAGTAACTGGGATCTCCCCATCGCGCCAACTCTTTGGTAAACAGAAAATTCATTTTCAGGTGGGGACACCAGGAGAGAGGACTCACACAGGATACAAGTGGAATTTGGAAGTGATCACACAAAGAAATGAGCAGACAACATTGGAACTAAAACCAGTGGTGTAAAGTAACTAAATACATTTAATTAAGTACAGTACTTAAGTACAGTTTTGAGGTATTTACTTTACTTGAGTATTTCAGTACTTTCACTTCTACTCCACTACATCTGGGATCCAAATATTGTACTCCACTACATTTATTTGAAAGCTATAGTTACAAGTCACTTTGCTGATATAAATTATAATACGTTAAAACATACATGAACCACTTTAGATGGATAGATGAAACTGGTGACCCACCTGAAAATATAATTTTCCGATTATTAAAGAGGTGGAGATATGGGACATGGGGGACCCCTGTTACTGAGCAAACACTCTATACAGCAGTGATTACTATAATAATATGTTTTAACCAGAAAAATAACACTCATACTATCTTTAACTTTAAAGAGAAGGTAATGACGTTGATAGTGATGCTATGGTGGTCATCACCGTCGGTATAAAATATGACAAATATGATGATAGTTATGAAGATGATGATGGTGACAGTGGTGACAACAATAGCCGTTAAACTCCTGGAGCAGATGATGACGTAAACACGGTTGATGAAAACAACCTTTTCTGCATTGTGAGCTTGCGTAAATGGTTAATTGGAGACACGTTGTTTCTTATCATTGAATGATTCACTTGTGGGGAATTAATGGCACCACAAGACATCGTAATTACACCGCCCAAGTTGGTGTTTCTCTTTGTGATATTGTCTTCTGCTGGAGGCAATTCGAGGTGAGGTCAGTCTTCTCGATAGCAAAAATGTAATTATCGGGACCTCCGAGAGTCCGCTGGGAGTTTCACATCGAGCGAGATGAAAGTATGTCAGTTTCAAGGAGAGGTTATGCGATTTGAAACCTGCGGGTGATTTGGACGTTCTGCTCCACACGTATTGAGTTTGGCTGCATACAGCAGGTTGCCAGGCGAGGTGCCGCGCGAGCTTGAAGTCTGCAGATTGTTGCTGCCTCCAAGATGAGCTTGTGATCAAAAGGATTCGGCTTCATTCGATTCCTCAGAGCAAACCCTGAAAGATGCCTCCAGGCTGTTTCTACAGTACCTACAGTACTGTATGTGCTGCTAGTGAAGAGCCAGTAACTTTATGGACGGTGGACGCACGCTTTTTCATTGTCTTCATGTGTACACTTGCAGAGTTCGAAATCGATAAAGTATACTTTGCTGGAGTTACTGCCGCAAAAAAGAAACTTGTGTCAAGGTGGAAACCTCTGCACATTCCCTTTCTGTTAAAAAATGGAAACCATCTTTTCTGTTTTAGGTTTGGAGGCATGAATCGCAAGAGCAAATGGGGCCAAAAGAGATTCTATTGATGCACTCACAAGCTGTGGAAATGATCAAATCGCAATTATAATCTGCCTTTCTTTTTTTTTCTTTTTGCATCACAAGCCTGTATATAGCCTATGGCCCTATGTTGTCATTGTATTTTCTGGAATTCACTGTCTTTTTAGTTGTGTCATTATGGAACCAACAGGATTGTAGGAAGGGGTCAGAGTGTGGGGGAGGGAGGAAGTGAAGGGAGGGTAGCCCTGTGTACAAAAAAAGGAAATAAGTGACAGGACGTGTAGGAAGGTGTTGTGGAGCGTGTATCAAAACACCATCCCACTTACAGCAGTGGAAGCTTGTGATTGGCTGAACCGGAGTTAGGGAGCGCTCCGTTGTGTTCGCCTGGACCGCGCGGAGGTGACGAAAGTCGGGGGGACGAAGATTTACTATTCTGTCCATAACGGCACATAACTCGGTAACGGCGCTGAGACGGCTCATGCGAACGTCGCAACGCTCGACACGGCGACTCGCTCGCTACCGCTCGCTCGGTGGTGTCTCGTGTGGCTCAGGGTCGCCTGAGACGGCGCGCCTCCGTCATCTCCACAGAAAACAAGTGCTCCGCCCTTGGTGCATTGTTGGAACTGGGATGGTGTTTTGATTCACACGATTGTAGATGTACTGTATATTTGCATATTATGTTCTTTACACATGCAGGCAATGAATATGTATGTCCAATTGTCCCAAAGTGCTAAGCAAAATGGTCGGCTCTTGATGTAAAAATGTGGTCACAAAAAAGAAAAAGAAATCGATAAATTAGCACAGAGAATTCTACTGTATATTTTACTCTGCATTTTTTCTGCATAGTACATGCTTCCCAGGACAAGGGGCCCACATTTAAAATGAATGCAAAGGCTTGCTGACAGCTTCCTATTCCTATTAAAGCGACAATTTAAATCCTGCCAGGTCTTGACATATACATATTTACTGTAGCGTGCATGACAGCAGCAGTCTTCTATATTCTATAGAAGTCCTCACATTCATCAAATTATCAACACTACAGTAGCTTGTTTGCTCATATTATTATTGTTTTATAACTGTTAACATGCTGCTATAATGTCTATAATGTATATAACCTTGTGAAAAGTGATCCATACATGTCTGCATCGTGCAGACGGTTTTTTCACAAAGCCACATTGCTGAAGTAAACTAAGCATGTCCTTCCAGGAATCTTACTGTGCACAGCACCGTATAGTTGATGTTAGGCAGATAAGGGGTTGGCTCAGAGTTATAGAGAAACTTGTTTGTTACAAAACAGAAAAGAAAAACAGGCTGAGAGAGAATCCTGGATGCAGTTAAGTAAAACTTTTCCAAGTCGATGCTCTTTATGGTGCTCTACTCAGCTCTTCTCTCGCTGTACTCCAGGCTTGTCTTCGCACGCTCAGCAGAATAATCCCTCTCCTCCTCCCCTCCACAGCAAGGGAACCACATCCACACCGTATGGGCAGATTAATGTGGCACAGGTGTGTGCAGTAGCACAACATTTCAAGGGCCAATAGGAAAAGCCTCGCGCTGTAGATGTGACGACTCACGACATCTCCTCTTGTTCATATATCCACATCAACAGCATCCACCGCACGTAGTTGATTTGCAGGCCGAGAAGAAAACTGCAACTCTGCATCTGGCAAATCCTCAGCTCTCAGGGATGGTGCGGTTTACATCTCTATTCCCCCGGCGTGCAAACACACGATTTAGACCAGTAGAGGTTCTCAAACCTTTTCATGTCAAGGACGTCCAAATTAATTATGTATTTGGCCACGGACCACAAGGGGCCAAAATAGTTCAAATAGCTGATCTACAAGTTCACAACGCATCCCATTGCAACACGTTGGGAGCTTATAGATCTGCTTGCTGCTGTGCGTGTGCGTACATGTGCGAGTGAGTGAGTGCGTGCGCGCATGTGCCTGTGTTCATATGTGACATTGTACCTGTGTGATTATGACAGAGTGGACATTTGTGTGTGTGTGTGTGTGTGTGTGTGTGTGTGTGTGTGTGTGTGTGTGTGTGTGTGTGTGTGTGTGTGTGTGTGTGTGTGTGTGTGTGTGTGTGTGTGTGTGTTTGTGTGCATGTGTGCGTGTGCGTGCGGCAAGTGTGCGTTCCCAGGAAAACAACACGACGGCTCAGATCAAAGCGATCTTACTGGTTGCGAGTCTTATTTGGATGTAATTGCTGTTTACTTCATCACATTATACAGTAGCGGTACCTTATTAAGACTTTCTGCCTGTCATTAAAGTTCTACCACCGCGGCCTTAAGGGAATATGACTGCATCTCAGGGTTTTATCAAGGACGTTTTATTCATAATATGACTTTTCAAAGGGCTGTTTGTTTATGGCTACTCAATTCTGGCGTGACTTTTTTTTCGTAACGTTGGGCTTTAATGGGTTTGCAGCAAATTGTCACGGGGACAGTTCATTCACCGCTTCATTCCCTCAACCGTCATCAGTGTCCGCTGGGTCTGTGAGCAATCATGGATCCAAAACGTCTGTTTTAGTTAGATTAAAGAAATAATATGTATTCTTTGTCAGCTAAGTCAGTGTGAAGAGGTTTGTTTGCTTTAGTTTATTTAAAAAAAAAAAGAAAATCTCCATCATTTTCGGCTGACCATTTAATCACCAATTGTTGCAAGGGAAATAAAGCGGCTGAAATATATGAGAAATTGCTTAAAGGTATCATGGCTGAATGGGGGCACATATTGACTGATTCATTTTCTATTGAAATTGTTTTGTTTTGTTTCTTTCTTCTTTTTTTTTGTTGCCACGAACAGACAAACACAGGGTCTGAATAAAATAAAGGAATTAACAGTTTAGAATGCCAACGCTGTGAAGAATTCTGTACTGGTGAGAGTTGACACATCCCTGGCATGGAAAAACACCTCGGAGAGGCACGAGAGGACTAACATAATCAGGAGCATTTATCATCCGATATTATTATAGTTAGTCACGTGAATGAAATTAACACCGGTAATATCTATGGTAGATTCGGCTAAGTTGTAATTTATCGGTCGCACGTTTTCTAATAAAACAATTTTGGCGGTATGGAAATTCAATTCACGGTTGGATTAATTGTGTTGGTTTTACTTGGTTGGTGTAAATTATCATCGTTCGCACTCTGCTGGAGATGAATCCATGCCAGAAACATTTTCCTTTCCCCCAAGGGCAACTATGATCTACTATGATTAAAACCCTCTCTGTCGGTTGGAAAGCTCAGATGTCCAAAACAGGATTCAAATTCAAAAACGCCAAAAGTAGCAGATCTACAAGCTCATGCTTCGCGACATGTTTCGGGCTTGTGGAGCTGATACTTTTGAGGAGATAAGAGCTTTCTGCCCGACAGCAAAGATATCTTGTTACCTGTTTTCCTTTATTTTCACCATACCCACATCACATAATCATCACTGTCGGGCAGAAACCTTGTATTTCCAAGTTTCAAGTTATCTACAAGCACACAACGCCTCGCGGTGCAAGGCGTTGTGTGCTTGTAGATCTTCTATTTTCACTAGTTTAGTTCATTTTTAAAATGATAAATACAAAACGAACGGTTTTGGACATTTTCACCCGACAACGACGATATGTTGTTACCCGTTTTCCTTTATTTTGACCATACCCACATCACATAAAGGTCAGTGGTTTGACACCCAACACCCAACAATAAAGGTTTAAGAGTTAGCATGGATGAAAGAAAGCCAATTGGTCACTTGTAGGTCTTTTCATTATACTTTGTTTTTTTTGGAAAAGAGAATTGAAAAACCATGCAGAAATGTGTTAAGGATTGGCTGAAGGGTTAATAGTTCTGCTAGTGGGATGCAACATGTAGAAAAGTAAAGACAAATCAAAGAAAACAGCAAATTCAAGCATGAAACCTAAATTAGGTTATTAATCTTATCAACGAAGGTGGGAGACATGTAAAACATACTCTAAAGACATCAAGCCAAAAAAGGACAAAACACATCCAGCCCAAAAAAGAGTTTTACGGGTAAAAGAGCAAAAAGAAAATCTCCACCACTTTCAAAAAAAGGACAAGAAATGGTAAGAAAATCAAAGAAGAAAAAAAGTTGGAGGAGGAGTGGAAAAGGGCAGATTTGGTTTCCCTTTTGTCATGCAAATCAGATTGGCATCGGAAAAAAATACCTTCATCGTCCGTGCGGTCACTATCACCTAAATCATCAGTGTGTTTCTTTGTAAGGGGACCTATAGGGACCAAGAAGTAGAGGAAAGAAGTTGGAGGAAAACAGGACAATAAAGAACACACACAGCTTTCAAAAGATGCTCTGGAAAGATAGGAATGTCTATCACTGCAACCCCCCCTCCCCCTTGGGAAAAATCGGAAAGGGAGAGTGGGTGATAATTAAGACACTGTCCATTTCAACATGTGCACAGCACGACTGTAGTTATCTGTACGGTATATAAGTCACTTAAGACAGTAGTAGAGAAGCAAGAAAAGGGGGATTTTTTTTTCCTTTTTCTTTTTTTGTTGAAAAAACAAAAAAGATCAAAAATATGTCAGTATTGCTGCTGACAATGAAGAATTAGCTCAGGTCGCAGCTCTTGGGAACAAAAGACAGTGGGGAATCAAAGCTGTCACCAGTGATAGCAGCAGAGTCTAATGTCTGCATCATTATAATATAAGATAATCACTGTAAA
>NC_137810.1:21844936-21864936 GCF_963921795.1 Nannobrachium achirus | reverse complement strand
CGGAGAGGGTCACAGCTGGCTGGAGGCCTATTTAATGATTAGGAACACAGAAAACGGTGGCTTTGTTCTTTCTCTCTCTCTCTCTCTTTCTCTCTCTCTCTCTCTCTCTCTCTCTCTGTGCATTCAAATGACTTTCCTACTTTACTCTTTCTTGTTCCACTGCCTCCATCCTATGACTCACTGCGTCTCCGTCCTCTAGTCTACTACCAGCTTATCTTCACTGTCCTCATAATGTCCAAAACTTTTCAGGATTCAAATTCTAAAAGCATAAAAAAGTAGCTGATCTACAAAGGTGAGCGGGCGCGTTTCAAGCTCGCGGATCTGCTCCTTTTGATGACGCTGTGGTGTGATCAAGAAAGACGTTAAATGTTTGTTACGTTGCTGTCCTAACGTCGCTGTCGGGGTGGAAACCTTGCATGTGTCAGGAAACCCGTGTTCAAATGGGTACAAAGTAGTTGCTATTTTAACGCTTTTCATTGGTTAAATAGTTATAAAACCCACAGGCTATAGAAAACCACTCACGATCAGGGACGTGCAGAGAATGTTAGAGAGGCAGGGGCTGAAATTTCTAAAAGGGCCTTTTGGTGGAAATATTGAAAATAGCAGACCTACGAGCTCACAACGCGTCGCTTGGAGTGCGTGATACCACACTGAACTGAGCATAATCAAGTCAATACTGGAGATGTGGCGTAACGGCATGGATTTCTACACAGAGATGGCAATTCTTTCAACATAAGACCCTGCAGGAGAGGTTGGACAAGGCAATTCTCTTGAATGCTGCCTTCATGGTATGGCATGGAAAGAGGACATTTGCATTTCTTTCACCACAGTGAAAACTGCATCCATGGTGTGGAGGGCACTTTTTACAGGAAAAAGGGGCAGGGGTTCAAGCCCCCTTTGATATCTACTGTATGTGTGCACATGCCTGCTCACAATGGTTGCAATAAATTGTGAACTTGTAAGATTGGCTATTTTGTACACAATTGTGCAATGAAGTTAAAAAAATAAAATAAAAACACTGGAGATTGGAGATTCTCTACGAGGCATGATCTACGAGGCAGTGTGGTCTGACAGGGACGACCATGATGAATGATCAGACACACTTTCCTCTTCCCGTTCCTTCCCCTCCTCCCCTTCTCAGGTAAAGCTCCTTTCACTTTCACTCCCCCCTTGTGACGCCCCTGCCCCCTCTGTATCCATCAGTATTGATTGTGTTCATGTGTGAGCGATCAGAGGAGGCGTCATGCTCTGACACTCTTCGGTAGGTCTGGAACTGGAAACCAGCCAGCCGGAAGCTATAGGGAAGAGTGTTGCCACATTTTCTTTTTTTTGAGAGAGAGAGAAATAAGCAACCGGGTCATATGTGAAACAAGGCCAAAAGAAGCGCCAAAAGAAGCGACGAGGCTACGGGGATCAAACATTAATCTGGAGGTCCTTGCCATGGACATGTTTAAGAAACCACTGGTTTACAAACAACAGGAAACAAGCCCAAAAATAAGCAACTATACGTGAGAAAAAAGAAAACACGACGTGCAACTACCAACTTTACAGAAAAAACAAGCCCAAAGTTGCTTATAATAAGCAGACACGGACGGTAACATGGTAATGCACGCGCGCGCGCGCACACACACTCACACTCACACACACACACACACACACACACACACACACACACACACACACACACACACACACACACACACAGAGGACCCCTCAGGCTCTCTCTGGTGGATGAGGTAATTATTGCTGTGAGAGTCCCGTGCATCGATCCAGATCCAGTAGCATATCTATCCATACATACATATTGCTCCTCAAACGCATCAGTCAAGGGCAGAGAGTCTGGCCCAGAAACACACTGCATGGCTTTAATCAATCACCACCACGCATTTAACCCATGACGGCCAGAGGGACATTCTACAAATGCCTTTTATGCAGCGGTTCTCAAACCTTTTTTCATGCCAAGGAGGACCCCCAAATTGATATGTATCCCCCCCCTTCTAAAATATTTTTGAGACAGGGACCTCCTGAAGAGATTTCTTTTTTCATTCCACTTTCAAAATTGAAAAATGATAATCAAATATTGCAGATGTACAAGCTCTCAGTGCAGCACTAAGTGGCGCGGTGTGAGCTTTAGATCTACAATTTTTGAATGGCCAACGCTAAAACCTAAAGTGACACAATGACGCTTCCCCGGTTTTAATGAGTTAAAAGAGATCTAACGAGAACGCAGGCCAATAAGCTATGACGTGTAGGCAATCCATTATTTAGGCCTACCTCAAATGAAATAAACTTTAATAAATAATAGATGTAGTGGAGTTGAAGTTACTTACAGTCGTGGTAAAAGTATTGGCACCCTTGCGCACAGTGAAGGAACAAGGTCTCTGGAGATGGACTTGGAGCCTTCAGATTGTCCATGTTTGGCTACAGTCTGACCTCTGACCTCCTGACAATTCTCTCCTTTTTTATTTGGTCCATGCTCAGTGTGTGACACAAAACAGCAGAATGAGGGATTTACTCCATTTAAACTGGGTGGATTAGTGGTTACTAAAGATTAAAGTCAATTTGGACTCACCACAGTGAGTTCCAGGTGAATAGCCTGCTTGAAATTCAAGTACAGTGTATTTAAGTATTTATGCAAGTTTCTTTGTAGAATGAGCTAGGAATCTGTATTTGTTCTAGTTTTATGTTGTGTTCCTCTGCGAACTAAAGACTGTATGTTGATGCAAAATATGTTTTCATTTGCCAAGCTTCTGGAAGATTTTTTTTTTTTTTTTTTCTGTTTTACAAATGCAAGGGTGCCAACTGCCAATACTTTTAGCCACGACTGTAAGTGCAGTACTTGAGTAAATGTACTTTAATTTCCACCACTGTACTGTACCGTATGTATATGTATACGTATGTATGTATGTATGTATGTATGTATGTATGTATGTACGTACAGTATGTATGTATATTATGTGTGTACAGTATCATCACTGTCGGGTGGCTGTGAAAAATAGTAGCAGATCAAAACACATTTGTATTAAAATATCACTTATTAAACTTTAATTGCTTGCTCTGGGGATAAATTGAATTAGCTCAATGGTAAAAATGTCCACCGGGTTCAAACCTGCTGTATAAGAGGATAGTGTATATACGCTAATACTTGGCTCAAAATAGTAGGCTATAACTGGCCAGACAGCATCCCTCGAGCATGATAAAATATACCATCTAAAGACAGCAGCAGAGACTTGTCAGCACAGTGCTAAAAAACAAACACATCTCAAGTAATCTTATAGATATTCGGTGTCCTGCTAAATGCCTCTTGGCAGTGCTGTAGTATTGATGGAATTTTTATGGATTAAGAGTGGCCTCCTCAAAGCAATATACAGTATTCAGGATGTTATGCTTTTGAAATCACTAAGGAAACAGTAGATGAATGCCTCTCATTCAAACGCTCGGTGAGAAATTATTTTCCAGTAAACCAAGGACTTGCTGCAGACTGCTGACTGTGAAATTCATATTCACGTTAAGTAAAACCTGAATCAATAAAAAGCTCCAAACGGGTCCCAACATTTATCATTTGCACGAAGGTTAGTAGTACAGAAGAACATGAAATCATGTAACTGTACACAATGAGCAAACCATACAGAAGAGAAAATACAATATAAACAGAAATAGTACTTTTAAATCTTTTGTTATGCAACTGTGTGGTGTATGACTTCAAATGTAATTGCTACATATGTTATGTAAATGGGAAACATGTCCTAAAATACAGTAGATCACAAGATTACGTAACTCCAAAAGGGAATAGTAGTAGTCCAGATGATAATCTGTATCTACGTCATTGCTGTTGTCGGGCAAACATCTTTTATGTGTGCAAATCAAATGTACGTATGTGGAGCGAGAAAGAAAAGTGTACATTAACTGGCAGCGTTACAATGGTGCTTATAGGCTATGATAGAGACAACTGTTGTTCTATGAACAAAATATTTCACAAAAAAAGGTTGGTGTAACGAACAGATTTACTGAAAGATATGTTTTTCTTTCTTAATTTGTTCATGCATGCCAGGTATAAACTAATGCCAGTTGGCATTTAGCTCAGGTTATACTGGGTGGAGAGGAGCGTAGGAGGGTGCCAGGGACAGCGTGTGTGTGTGGCTGCCTGCAAACTGGAGCAAAACTGCTTCATTGGAACAACAATGTTGTTGCAGGCAGCTAAAATATATTTTGTACATGCACGGAATATTCAACTAGGATGCGAGTTGACATCTCTTGGTGTTATACAAGGAGCAGAAACTCCTTTAAGGAATAGCTCAGTACGCTGTGTACGTACGCTGGGTGTGGGCGAGAGAAAGAGAGGGAGAGGGGGAGAGGGAGAGAGAGCCTGCAGAGAGATGCTGTTGTTTCGTTTCATCCCAAATAAATATTTTATCATCTCCACATGCCTTATAGTCTCACTTGCTTCATGACAGCGTGAACATTACATTACTGCGCAGTCACCATACGGTAGACCACTGGTTCCCACACTTTGTAGCTCAGGACACAAAAGAGAAATGAGACATTTGCTGGGACCCAAACTAGTGAAAATAGCAAATCTACAAGCTATTTATTTATTTATTTTCTAAATGCAAGACACAAAAAAGGGGATATTTACACACAACCCATACAAATGTGTCCACAACCCAAACATGGGTCCTAACCCACTGTTTGGGAAACAGTGGGTGAGGATAACGATATAGACTACTTCTCCACAAAGGGGGGCAATGTGGGAATGTCTACTACCTCTGCTGGCAATTTATGTTGTTGTTTTATCCAGCAATGTCATGGTATCCCAGTGGGAAACAGGCTTATCCCCTTTCCCATGTGGGTATGTGTGTATTTCTACAGTATGTCCGAGTATTTGGGCCGCTGGTTAAAGCAGCAACACTGTTGTCCCAAACAAAATTAATAACAGCAAAGAAAATATGTGTCCCCCACCAATGATGTAATCCAGGAAGATTTAAGAATCCTCTGTCTGTCTGTCTCATTCTGTCTGATCCAAAAAACATGCACATGCACACATGATTATTTTGGGGAGTCACGACCAGAAAGCCACTATTCTAGACGGGACCACACAGTAAAAATATGGACAGTGTCACCATGACAGTGTCATCAATTGGTTTGTGAATCCCTACTTTGAAGCCTCCACCACCAGTCATCATGTTGGATACATGGATGAGGCCATGGTGGACCTGGGGAGACGCCAGGTCAGGCCTCCATCATTATTGCCGTGGCAGCCTATGGCAGTGGTTCTCAAAGTGGGGACCTCCAGGGGTCTTTTGGGTCCAGCAAAATGAGTCAATATAGCATCAAAATCACTTTAACCACTTTAACCCTAGTACATACAGTACATCAGCTATTTGAAAATAGCTGATTGTTATGACCCGGAGGTCAAAACTTCATGCTCTGCTGCTGCTGCTGCCTGATACTGTACATCCACTGCCATTACACACGTCCTCCCATTACACCAAGAGATGTCTGCTGGCTGTCGGTGTCAGGAAAATAGAGGTGAGGAATGGGGAGATGGAGGGTAGCTTTGGAGTGACAGCTTGAGAGCTGGTATGCCTAAATCTAGTAGTCACAAACATCCAGCATGATGGCTTCAGTGTGAGCAAAAGAAAATTGCATTCTCAGTTGAACAGAGCTTGATCAATGCTAGCACTACTGTTATATTGATGTGTCAACCAGAAACCTGTGGAGATAGTGGTGTTCTGTGCATTCTGTTTTTGGTCAGTAGTTTCAGAATTTTGTATAGTTTTCTGTGAATTTGTGATTTTTTTGTGGATATAGTTTCATGCAATGGGTTCCCAGTGGGAGAGGAGGAGTCTCCGTGCATGGAGACATGTGGGCTGGGTCTCATATAATAACAATCTTTATTGTCACATTGCTGTAAGCGTAATTTGTCCCCCCCCACCCCCAAATCCAACCATTGATGCTGAGTGCCAAGCAAGGAGGCATTGTGTCCCATTTTTACAGTCTTTGGTATGACCCGACCGGGGACATCACTGTGATGTCATGGGAACCAAATCCCTTTTATTGCCATATATGGAGATCACTGTGATGTCAGATGAACCAAATCCCCTTTATTGCCATATATGGAGATCCCTGTGATGGCAGGGGAACCAAATCCCTTTGGCCAGATGGCCAAGACATGGCGCAACCTCTCCCTTTAGGGTGAGGTCGCTTTTCACCCTTAGGCGTCTTACTAGTGATATGTAATGTACTGTCAAACCTTTTTGGAAACACAGGTCTATGGTAATGACTAGTCTAAAGCATACCCTGCTTTATTGTCTATTTTACTCTAAACGGGACCATCATTTACAAAATCAACATCATTGAAGACTTGGAACCAGCGATTGAGAACGTAAACTCATTAAGGAAATCTTTACTTGGGTAATAATAAATCAAGAGAAGTAGGGTCAATTTCACCATAGACTTCGATCTGTACAATCAAACGTATTTTTGCATGCAGTGGAGTTGCCCTCTGCTGGTCCCTTAGATCAGGGGTTTTCAAAGTGGGTGACGTGCCGTGACGGCAGTCCAGGGGTGCCGTGAGATGATTTGATAATATTTGGAATTTATTTGGACACTTAAAAACATATTTAGTATCATTTTAAACTTGTAGTACAAAGTTATTTTCAGTTCTAAGTTCTAACCAAAATGGCTATTATCTCAACATTTTCCTCGCAACATAATCGCTAGAATATGGCATAAATATAAGGTGTTGGGAGTGAAATTATGAATATGTAGGGGTGCCTCGGATGAAAATAATATTTATAGGGGTGCCTTGAGCCAAAAAAGTTTGGGAACCCCTGCCTTGGATAGATACTGTAGCTATATTTTTGTCCATGCCTTACCCCTTATCCCTAAACTTCTTTGCCCTTTTTTACTATTTTGAAAAACATTCTACCTTCAAAGGGCAAAGAGGTTAGGTATAAGGGATAAGGCATGGATGAGAATAGAACCCTATAGTCTCTGTATGGTGGAAACCTAATACTGTATGTCCAAAACTGTTACTTTTCAGGACTGAAATTCAAAAGTTATGCCTGGTGAAGAGTGACCGAAACGTTTTATCAATAAACGTTTTATTTTTATTGAAGACAGTGTGCGGGACTCCCCCTTTCTTCTACTATTCAATTTCACTATGCCGACACACTGTCCCTCTTGTAGGTGTGCAAAAGGACTGTTTTCTTGAAAGGATTATTCAAATTAAAAACATTGCAAAAGTAGCAGATGGACAAGCTCAAAGCACGTTTGGAGCTTGTACTTTGATTCTTTTGTGTGTAGTATGAACAATTAGCTAGGGCGTTCATTTACGAAAAAACCCAACGCGTTAGAATGTGGAGATAAGAGGTTTCTGCCCGACAGCGACAATCACAATGCAGGTTTCAGATACTAAATCAGGGGTCTTCAGCGTTTTCAGGCCAAGGACCCTTTAGTTGAGAGAGAGAGATGAAGCAGGGACCCCCACAACCTGTTCATAGATTCCATAGTTTCATTGTTTGACACCACAATCGTCAGTGTATTTTGGATTAACGTCAATTTGTGTTTCATATATTTAATCACTTGAACCGTCAATACTTAATAAACTTGACCTTTCACTCTGTACTTAGTCTGCTCTTTTCCCCCTCTACACCAAAGCTCTTTGCCAAAAATAGACGATCTACAAGCTCACAACGCCTCGCAGCGCGAGGCGTTGTGAGCTTGTAGATCTGCTATTTTATGGCTAAAATTCTCAGAATATGGACACTATAGGGTTCAAGTTGTTAATATAAAAAGGAGAAAAAAAATGTTCTATCACTCAAAGATTTGGAGGACCCCTGTAGTAACTCTGAGGACCCCCTAGGGGTCCCGGACCCCCTGTTGAAGACGCCTGTACTAAAGCATTGGTTTCATTTGTTTGACCATGGAACCGTACTGGAACAGTACTGAACTGTAGGTCGGGACCATGGATTTATTTTTATTTTTTTGGGGGGGATCCCTCAACTCCTACAATTCCAAGTGCTTGTCAGGGTGGGGGGGTCCCCAGTTCACAGTATGCAATATGTGTGCTTCTATGCACATAATATGTATAACCTTGTCAAATACGTGGAATATACTGTAGAAGCGGGGCAAATTCACCACATGGAAAGTAAAATATCCTCTGGCAAAACACTTAAGAAATGGTTGGCCAAGCATGTTCATCTCTCTCTCTCTCTCTCTCTCTCTCTCTCTCTCTCTCTCTCTCTCTCTCTCTCTCTCTCTCTCTCTCTCTCTCTCTCTCTCTCTCTCTCTGAGCGGATGTGTGAGCGTCTGTGAGCGTGGGGAGTGAGTGGTGATTTAAGTGAGTTCTTCTATCTTTTTGTTGCTTTGTCTATGCGTTTATCTTTTTTTATTTATTTTGATTACTAGTTGGGGTTTTGTTACGGTTGTTTAAGGGTAGCGGGGCTCACAACCGGGGCATTATGCCCGTGGTTAGTAGCCATGAAAGCTATGAGAAACTGACACGCCGACATGCCATTAAAGTTGTGGCAAATGCTGGCGTGTCGGTGGAGGAGGTTAGTTTTTCTGTTGGAGAAGTGGTAGGGTTTCAAAGTGTGAAATCCGCTTCTCGCATGAATGGTGCTATTGTCATTTTCTTAGACGATGTCACTAAAGTGGAAACAGTGGTTGAGAATGGGATTGTTGTTCGCGATACGTTCACTCCCGTTCTTCCGCTTGTTAGTCTAGCGAAAAAGGTTGTCATTTCCAACGCTCCTCCTTTTATTAAAAATGAGGATTTGGCCAGAGAATTGTCACGTTATGGAAAGCTGGTGTCTCCTGTAAAAATGGTTTTACTGGGGTGCAAATCGCCACAGTTAAAACATGTTGTGTGTCACAGAAGGCAGGTCTACATGATCTTGAATGAAAACATGGATTTGAACTTGACGTTCAGTTTTAAAGTCGGCGGCTTTAATTACACAGTGTTTGCGACTTCTGATAATATGAAGTGTTTTGGCTGTGGATCTGAGGGACATTTAATTCGTAGTTGTCCTGACCGTGGCCGTTCTGAGACAACAACGGCTGCTGAGAGCAGTGGAGAGGCTGGTGTGTCTAGAACAAAAGACGCACAGACGCCACAGAGCGCACCGCAGCCTGAGCTTGAACTTGACTCGCAGTCACAGTCAAACTCGCTCAGTGCGCAGCCTACAGATACTGATACAGAAAATGAAGCCGAGACAGCAATGCATGAGGAGGATGTGCAAAGTGTTCAAGCTGTGAATGGTGATAAAGAAGTTAACGCAAAAGCACAGACCAGTGAGAAACCTTTAAAAAACAAACAGAGAAAGAAGAACCTGAATAAGGAAAGTAACAGGCAGGGTCACGCTGACATTGTGGTTAAAGAGGTACTGACAAGTGAAGTTGTGTCTGAGAAGACAGGCTTATTAAATACACCAGGACAGGACAGCCAGGTGAGAGAGGAAGGAAAGCAGGCTGCTGTGACAGAAATTGTTCAAAGTATGGTTTTTGGCCCAACATCTACATGTTCTGGAAAAAAAGATATATTTGAGGATTTATGTTTATCAAACAATTCCAATAAAAGAAAATCGGCTGAAAACGTACAGAGTGGAGGCAAGGTAAAGAAATCTCCTGAAATATTGTCAGTGTCAGATGAAGATGAGCCTGATGAGGAATGTGAGTGGACAGCTTCACAAGAAGCTGACATGGAGTTCTATTCTGCTGAAAAAATCAAGAAATTTCTGTCAGACACTAAAGGCCTTAGGGGACTAAAAATTGAAGATTTTTTCTCTGATTTAAGAGGCTTTGTCAAATCTGTGAAATTGCTTATTAGGCAGGATGCTTTTATTGACACAGAAGTATATAGGCTCAAGAGATTGTTGACAACAGCTAGAGGTATTCTCAAAAAATTATGATGATGATGAATAAGGCAGGGTTGTTTTTCCACACTTTATGTGTGTGTTTTGTACTGTCACTTTTTCTATCTTTGATGGGGAACTTTAAAATTGGTTCTTTAAACTTGAATGGTGCAAGAAGTGATGTTAAAAGAGCATCTCTTTTTAAGCTGATAGAATTAAAGAAGTTAGATGTAATCTTTTTGCAAGAAACACATAGTAATTTGGAGAATGAAAATGACTGGAAAAAAGAGTGGGCTGGGGAGATTATTCTCAGCCATAATGTATCCAATAGTGGTGGTGTTGGAATGCTTTTTTCAAAGGGTTTTAGTCCCTACTCTTTTGATGTCGAGGAGATAATGTGTGGCTATATGTTAAAAGTGAGAGTTAAATATGAAGATATAACAATGATTTTTATAAATGTTTATTCTCCAGTTTCGGCCATTGAAAGAATGAAATTTTTGGATCTTTTGGGAAATGTTATTCAAAATTGCACTGATGATTATTTGTTTTTGGCTGGAGATTTTAATTGCACTGAAAAAGCAATTGATAGAAATCATTTGGAGCCTCACCCTGCCTCATCTGTTAGACTTAAGCGTCTAATGGAGACTCATGATTTGAAAGATGTATGGAGAGGTTTTCATAGAAATGCTAGACAGTACACATGGAGTCATGCAAAAGACAATGTTTTGTCTTTGGCTAGGCTTGATCGTTTTTATTGTCTTGAACAACATTTTGGGATTTTTAAAGACTGTAGTATTATTCCAGTTGGTTTCTCTGATCATTGTCTTGTTCATTGTTCATGTTATATTCAGAATGTTAAGGTACACAGTGCATATTGGCACTTTAATACAGGTCTTTTGAATGACAAATCTTTTAAAGAAGCTCTTGAGCACTTATGGGTCTCACATAAGGGGAACAAGTCAAATTACTCTTCTTTGCAGCAATGGTGGGACATTGGCAAGGTGCATATCAAACAATTTTGTCAGCAGTATACTCGCAATGTTACTAGGCAGATCACCAGGTCTCTTTGTGACCTAGAGATGGAAGTGGTAGAATTACAGAATATTGTGGATTCTACAGGAAATCAGGAGCATGTTGATGCTCTAAAATCTAAAAAGGTGGCTTTAGCCAACCTGTTGGGCTTTACAGCACAGGGAGCTCTGATCCGTTCCAGGTTCATGAATGCATCTCACATGGATGCCCCCTCACAGTTTTTCTTTGGGTTGGAGCGGAAAAATGGACAGAGAAAGATCATTCATTCCTTACGGTCTGAGAATGGTTCTATGATCACAGGAACCCCTGAGATTCGGAGATACGCCACCTCCTTCTACAAAGAACTGTTCAAAGAGGAGTATGTGGAGAATGAAGAGCTGGCCGAATCTTTCTATGATGGACTGCCTCAGGTGAAAGCTCGTGATAATGCTGTGTTGGACAGAGCACTGACTTTGAATGAACTGCACACTGCCCTTATGAGCCTGGGAAATGGCAAAGCGCCAGGTATCGATGGGCTGCCTGTTGACTTTTATAAGTCTTTCTGGCCAGTGATTGGTGAAGATTTGTTGGAGGTGTTTCGGGACAGTTTGAGCAAAGGACAATTGCCGCTGAGCTGTCGGAGAGCAGTTATCACCCTGCTGCCTAAAAAGGGTGATCTACAAGAACTGAAGAATTGGAGACCTGTTTCTCTGTTGTGTGGGGACTATAAAATCCTTTCTAAGGCTCTAGCCTCCAGACTCAGAGAGGTGATGAGTGAGGTCATTCATGTTGATCAGACTTACTGTGTGCCCAACAGGTTAATAAGTGACAATGTCACATTAATTAGGCATGTTTTGGACATCTCTGGCTCATTTGGTTTAGACACTGGTCTTATTTTTATTGACCAAGCCAAAGCATTCGATCGCTGTGAATTGCAGTACCTTTGGCAAACCTTAGGTGCTTTTGGTTTCAGCCCTGGCTTTATTGCCAAGATCAAGGTGTTGTATAGGAACATTGCGAGTATACTAAAAATTAATGGTGGCTTAGCTGCTCCTTTCGAGGTGATGCGGGGAGTGAGGCAAGGTTGCTCCCTTTCCGGGATGTTGTACTCTCTAGCCATAGAACCGATGCTTCACAAACTTAGGAAAGAACTTTCAGGTGTTATTTTCCCTGGTTGTATTTCAGCAGTTAAATTATCTGCATACGCAGATGATGTTGTTGTCATTGTAAACAAACAAAGTGACATCGACTGTTTAGAGAAGAACATAGATCTTTTTAACAAAGTCTCCTCAGCTAAAGTTAACTGGCAGAAAAGTGAAGCCGTAATGGTGGGGAATAAACTGATAAATGAATTAAAACTGCCAGAAAGGTTAACATGGAAAAAAGGTGGAATAAAATATTTGGGTGTTTTTTTGGGTGAGGAAGACTTTTTAAAAAAGAATTGGGAGAATGTCATGGAAAAAGTAGAAGGTAGGCTTAAAAAGTGGAAATGGCTCCTGCCAAGCATGTCTTACAGAGGTAGGATACTTATAATCAATAATCTGGTGTCTTCTTCCTTGTGGCACAGATTGATTTGTGTGGACCCCCCTCCAAAACTGCTTTCTAAAATTCAAGCGTTATTAGTTGATTTCTTTTGGGATAAACTGCACTGGATCCCACAGGCTGTTCTTTTCCTTCCGAAGGAAGAGGGGGGACAAGGTCTTATACATCTGCCTAGCAGGGGTGCTGCTTTCCGTCTACAGTTTGTTCAGAGACTGTTGTATGGGCCCCAAGACTTAGTTTGGAGACCACTTGCACATGTTATTCTTCAGCGTTTTAATGGTTGGGGCTTGAATGACGCAATGTTTCTAATGGATTTCAAAAATATGACATTTAAGAATTTACCCATTTTCTATCGTGGAATTTTCACCATATGGAGATTATTGATAAAGGAAAGGCTAGAGGAAAATAACTCTTTATTTTGGCTGTTACAGGAACCTGTGGTGTATGGAGAGCGGTTAGGCACCCCCTGCTGGGCAGGTTCAGCAATTACAGAAGTGTTTTGCAGGGCCAGGATCTTAAACTTGGAAGCTGTGGTAAATATTGCTGGACCTAAGTTAAATAATGCAGCTGCTCTAGCATCTGCGCTGGGAGTAAGATCTGTGAGGATTATCAATAAGTTACTGGAACACTGGAAACACTGTCTGACTGGACATGAATGCCTAATGCTAGAAGAACATAATAAGGGTTTGGTTAGGCCTCACAAAGATGATTTTTTTCCATGGTTTGGCTTACGTCCAGATTTTGGTAACTGTGATGGAGTGTTCATAGGTGATAAAATGTCTAACCTGTTAGATTTGACTGAGGCAAAAGGTAAAAAAATCTATGAAATGATGGTTAAATGTTTAAATAAGGAAAAATTGAACAATCGGGTTGATACACCTTGGAGGGGTCATATGCTCTTGGGGGAAGATATCAATCCTGAATGGAGGAGTATTTACAAGCCACCATTGACTAAGAAAGTAGCTGACCTACAGTGGAGAGTTTTACATGGGATAGTGGCTGTCAATGCTTTTATTTCTATCATGAATCAGGATGTTACTGATAAATGTCCTTTTTGTCCTTGCAGAGAGACTGTGTTCCACTGTTTTGAGGAATGTAAACGTCTGGAGCCTCTGTTCATGTTGTTGGAAAGGTTATTTATTTTGGCTGGAGTGGTTTTTTCCAAGCAAGTGTTCATTTTGGGGTTTAAGTATAGTTTGAAAACAAAAGATAAATCTCAAATTGTGAATTTTATTTTGGGACAAGCAAAGATGGCCATCTACGTTAGTAGAAAAAGAAAAGTTGATGACTCTGTGGACATTGAAGCAGTATTATTGTTCAAAAGGATGGTGAAGGCAAGAATAATGATTGATTTTAATTTCTATAAAGCAATGAAGGACATTGATCAATTTAGCATGATTTGGACCTGTGATGATTTGTTGTGTTCTGTAATTGATGATCAACTTATCTTTTCTTTGGAAATGTTGTAATTCATGTTATTTATTGACATTTGTCTTTTAAAGATGTAAAAGTTCTAGAACGATTGTTAAAATAAAGTTCTGGTTAAAAATCAAAATCTCTCTCTCTCTCTCTCTCTCTCTCTCTCTCTGCATCTCTACCCCTCTCTTGCTCTGACAAGCCTTATCACACATGCAGACTGTCCCTGCCCAAGGCGAACCAGTCGACACTGCATGACGCATATATGGGACCTGGTATGTACGTAAAAAGCCTCTCTACTCCTAACACCCACACAGAGTTCCCTCTCGTCTCCCACTTCATCTCTTATCAATGCTGCATTCACGTTGCTTTTCTTTCCCGCTCTCCACCAGCGTTCCTCTCCATCTCATTGTGATCCTCCCCCGCGCCAATCTGCCTCTTCTCTTCTTCCTGCACTTGTCCTCTCTCTCTCCACTGACCATGTACTGTCAATGCCAAAGAAGAGTGTCTGAGTGTCTGAATGGGGAGGTTGTGTACAGAATCTCCCCATTCAGACACTGTGTGTGTGTGTGTGTGTGTGTGTGTGTGTGTGTGTGTGTGTGCGTGCGTGCGTGCGTGCGTGCGTGCGTGCGTGCGTGCGTGCGTGCGTGCGTGTGCGTGTGCGTGTGCGCCGTCTCTGAAAGTCGCATGACGTTGGTTGAATTCAACTTTATGCAAATAATGCCCATCGACCGCAACACAGCCGGCTCATGAAACTCAGATCAAACTGGGCTAATCGAATATATGAATCAAGATTATGTTTACAGCATTGCCTATTTCTCGCATCAAATGTTTCCAGAAACATACTTTTTTAGTAGACTGCTTAGCTGTAAAATGAGATTGTTTGGTACTTGGCTCCCACATTGGACATGGCAGAGCAAATAAACAAATGCACTCAGGTTGGTCAGATTTGTCTTTTTTCTTTTCTTTTTTCACCAAGCCCACGTACAGTACAGTACCTCCACAGAATGGCAAAAGTTGAAAACGTATTTTTTACCATGCTGTGGCACAGTGCCAGTAGTATATATCTATTTTAATGTACGACTGCATCGTTAGCCATCACTGCATTCTCCCTCTGCATGTTTTTTTCCCCTTGCCCCCAACCTTGCGAAACGCGAAGGTCTACCGCTATTGTGAGAAATGAGATTCAGAATAAACTTAGCACCAGCTCAATGGTCCTGTGGTTAGAGCGTCCACCCTGAGATTGGGAGGCCGGGGTTCAGTTCCCCCACCGGGTCATACAGTAATAAGGACTATAAAAACAGGATCCATTGCCTTCCTGCTTGGCACTCAGTATCGAGGGTTGGACTTGGGGTAAGTCCCTGCGACATGCTAACATCATGTCCAAGGGGTGTACTTCAAGCCTTGGCCTTGCCAGTACTTTGAGGTATTTGTACTCTACTTTATTTCCAATTTGCAATACTTTTAGCGTATCCAGCATCTGCTTTATTCAAACATCAAAGCAGCAGATCAAACAGCCATGTACTGTACATCACACAGAGAGGGTGCTGATGCTGCAACCTACTGGTACCACTGACTGACTTCTTTAACCTTCTAGTGGCCATCCTTCCATGGTGGTTGAAGCCTGGTCAGAGCACAGACCAGTGGTCACTAATGCCGGACTTATATACTTGACTGTATATCGCATATCTGACCGGTAATAGCCGATCTACAATTTTGATGTTCACAACACGTAGATTTGCTATTTTCAGGTACTGTATATCTCGTCAAATCTCCCCACATATTGCGTCAGGCTGTGTCAGGATCGCTTTCCCTGGAAAGTGGAGGAGATGACTCCTCTCCTTTGTTGTGTACGGAGTCATTTTGTTCAACAGCGTGAACTAACAGGCCACTGGCCAGTTCATTTATCAAGACGTTTTTTCCTTCTCTTTCTCTTTGCCAAACGAAGCGCGCTCTCATCACGCAGGGAGGACTTGTCAGCTCTGCTCTGTCTCTCCCTTCTGCTCTGTGAAACATGACGTGATGGGAAGAAGCGCAGAAGCTGAGGCCACGTGTGTTACACTGATTACAAGAGAAAACTAAGACACAACAAAGAGGAAATGGATTTTGACTGCAGGCTTTGAGACACACATTCAAACAGAAATTGCTCTAAAATTGACTTGGTCTATCAGGGATTATTAATTTGTTATAATAGACCCAGAGGTTAGAAAAGAACAATATTATAAAGTGGCAGGCATCTCCCCGTTTTATGTGTCTTCATTAAGCACAACTGCCTCTTTGCCAGCTCATAGGGAGTTATGAGCTACTGTACCATGAGTGTCAATGGCCTCATAAATCATTAATATCTGAAAGCTATGTAATGTTTTTTTGTGTGTGTGTGTGAGAATAAAGTCCAATCTGTAGGGTAGAGTATGTTGATACAAGCACCTAGCTTAGATCCCTAGCTCCTGGTTCGAGGAGATTTCCTGCGGCAACGGATTGGCCGTTTATCTTTATTTTGCCATGAGCGTTCGGTGCCGGTCGAGTTTTAGTCGACTGTGGCACACTCGTGGGAGAATTGTCTGGGCGCGCCCTTTTACTATAGCTCCCAGACTATATATATATATATATATATATATATATATATATACTATGTGTGTGTGTGTGTGTGTGTGTGTGTGTGTGTGTGTGTGTGTGTGTGTGTGTGTGTATAATACGCACGCACACACACAGTATGTGCATCATCAGTGTTTTTCACTTATCCTGAGATTTTCCAAAGCCTCACCTGGATTTAAAATAAGACTTTACACTTTATTTTTAAGTGTGTCACAAGGGATCACATATTATGAGTTTATTAAAACCATACGTAAGGAAGGATAAGCCAGGCTAAGCGATGAAAGCAGCCAGAAAGTAGTGTGTGCGCGCGCGTGTGCGTACGTGCGTGCGTGTGTGTATGCGTGTGCGTGCGTGCGTGCATGCATGCGGGTGGGTTTTATAGCATATTATAAAACTGGCAAGTTTAACCAGAACAGAGACACAATTATTAAATATTAAATATTAAAGGTGTACTGAGCAGGATATCGCCCACTGAAATAACATAAACTCATCCTAAAACCATCCTACTCAATTATTAAGGAGCAGAGTGTCTGTGTCAGTCTGACCCGACTGTCTGGATTCCTCCTGTCTGGTCTTTAGCCTGACAGCAGTAGTAAATGGCCTTGAACCAGGGAACCCTGGCATCAAGTCATTTGTGTTTTTCCTAATTTATGTTCCGTTGTACGCCTTTTGGCATCCAACACCATTGTTCGATTAAATATAAACGCTTATTTAGTTTTTGTCAGTGAAAAAAGGTAGTCGACGAATTTCTTTTGTCATAGTTAATAGTCAAGGAAAGTAAATTCTTTCGCTACATGGCTGCTGTAGATAATAGTCAGTAAACAATGTCTATTCCCACCGGGCACCGCCACTATTGTCCTGAAGCCGTGAACTTTGAACTTGTGTTGAAATAATGGCGGCGCCCGGTGGGACAATGAGCTGTATTTTTAGGGATAAGGTTTAAGGCATGAACAAAAATAGGGCCCATTGTTTACTGATTAGTGGGAATATCTGCGGCAGACATGTAGCTAGAAATTTGACTTTTGCGCGAGAGAAATAAGCGGCTTTACAATTCAACCAATTGCTGCTGTCTGAAGCCATGGTCGGGTAGGGCAGATGGACCCAAAATGGACTATATTGCATATTTTGGAAAAATAACACCTGGACCATTCTTTGGGGGAGCAAATATATACTTTTAAAGGTAAGATAGCCTTCTGGGCCAAAATTCTCCTTTAAAGGAGTAGTTCACCCCCAAAATGACTTTTTCCTATTGGTTACTCACAGCATGGAGACTTCAATTCAATTTAATAATATTTTTGGGTTTGTATCACATTCCTAAGATAATGATTTGATTCTAATACATTTACCCACATTGATTGATCCGGATGGGGACCCAAAAGCATTTGGGTCCCCATCCGGAATCAATCTCAAGTCTCAAACGTGCGATGTCACAAGGAGACATTTCAGGGGAAATAAATAGGAATGATGGTAAAGATGAGTATAGACTGTAGAGACGCACAGGGGAATGAAAATGGGGCCCAGGGGAATTCAGGGCATAAGGGTACAAGGCCGCCACACCACAGATCCTGCTCACTCCAGATTACATCAAACTTCACCTGTCACTGCAATTTACTGTATACGCCTCCTTAGATGGAGGGGGAGAGAGAGAGAGAGAGAGGGAGGGGGGGGGGGTCCCAAAAGGGTCCATTTGGTTCATTTGGTAGCTTAGAGAATCAGACCCCACATTGAGAACCACCGCTGTAGGGTATGATATGTTCAAGAAAGCAGGAAAAAACTAAAATAAGTGTAATCCACATTCACTGGTAACGTGTTTATTTATTTAACTTATGGGTTCATTTTTACACTCTATGAACTGGATGGGCTGCGGCATCAAGGATTACTCATCCATATTTATAAATATCCTCGTTGTCAGGTGGAAACCTTGTATGTCCAAAACCTTCCTTTATTTGTAAATAGCCAATCTACAAGCACAAGCCGCCTCGAATCGCGAGGTGTGTGCTTGTAGATCTGCTATTTTCACTCGTTTTGTGCGACAGTCTCGTATGATGAAGCAGGGCTTTACTTTATGAAAAAACGTACACATCTGAAACTTGGAGATACATGGTTTCTGCCCGACAGTGACGATATATGAAAAAATAAATATATATATTTCTAAAATAATTTTTCGGCTGGAATGTATGAATATTGCATGAAGCAGCTAGCATCCACGTGCCAGCTAGCTTTTCAGACTAATGAATGAGGACTCATGCTGTATACTGTACACACACACACACACACACACACACACACACACACACACACACACACACACACACACACACACACACACACACACACACACACACACACACACACACACACACACACACACACACACACACACACACACACGCGTATTTGCACTGGAGATACTGCAGGTGCACATGTACCGCACATGTGCACACGTGCACATGCACGCGCACACACACAAACACACACACGCGCGCGCGCACACTCAGACTTTCTCATGCAGACAAGCACTCATGCACAATCTGTCACTCCCATACAAATTCAAACCCACAAATAATACATACACAGGAAGGCGGACGCAGACACGCAGACACACACACGCAAACACACAATGACAATGACTTCAAATCTTGTGTGTTTGTGTGTGTGTGCACGCGTGTGTCTGTGTGTGTGTGTGTGTGCGTGTGCGTGTGCGTGTGTGTGTGTAAATGCCACGCAGTGTAACTTTGTCACAAATGGAAACAGCGGGGCACCCTCATAAATATTTGATGTCCCTAACATGGTTGACATTCTAACATGTAAAGACATGGGTCTCTGGCGCATAGAAACAGGCTGTCTCCGTGAGCGTGCGTGCGTGCGCGAGTGAGTGCGTACGTACGTGCATGCATGCGTGCGTGAGTGGCATCAATACAAATGTGGAAGACAGAGAAAGAGCATAGGAGAGAGGACATAAAAAAGTATAGTATAGTAGGATATCAGGGTAGGATAGGGTATAGTGTATTATACAACAGGTAGTTCCGACGAAGCAATCTGATTGGTTGAAATAGCTCTCTACCCGTGCGAATAACGAGCATTACCACACAGGTCTCATCAAACTGTTGTACAATCGCAATATTACACTCGAGGGTGTTGGTTATGTGATTATTGGACCTTCTGCGCTGCCTACGGGCACTCGCCCTTCGGGCTTCTGCCTGCAGCAACGCAGGCGTTCCAATAATCACGATAACTCACACCCTCTTGTTTAATATTGCTTCAGTATAATATAGTAGGGTAGGGTAGGGTAGGGTAGGGTAGGGTAGGGTATATACCGTAGTATAGTATAGTATAGTATAGTATAAACAACTTGTCCGTTTTAGTCTAGAGCAGTGGTTCTCAACCTGTGGTACGTGTACCACTGGTGGTACACACAGAGGAGTTTCCCAAAAATAAGAAAAAAATACTTAAGTGGAGGGATATATTTATATTATACTACAGGTAGTTCTTCTGACCAAGTAATTGGTTGAAATAGGCTCTCCAGCCGTGCTGAAATGAGCATGAGGGCACAGAAATATCATCCGTTTGGATGGGAAG
>NC_137810.1:21802436-21839936 GCF_963921795.1 Nannobrachium achirus | reverse complement strand
AGTGTGTGTGCTTGACTGTGAGATGGGCGCTAAAAGTCGGCCTGGCTGCAATGCTTGAATTATAGTCGGCTGTGCACTGTGTCGAGCATAGCAGTGTAAAGTAACTAAGTGCATTTACTTAAGTACTGTACTTGAGTACAATGTTGAGGTATTTGTACGTCACTTCCAATTTCCAATACTTTTACTTCTACTCCGCTACATCTCGGATCCAAATATTGTACTTTTACTCCACTTATATACATTTAGACTTTTGGAAATAGATCTAAAAGATCACAATTGTGAGCTTGTACAGTAGATCTGCTATTTTCAAAAGATTTTTAAACGTTTGAAAACTTAAAACGGGACAATCTGCATAATGAGGTACTTTCTACTTTCGGTACTTTAAAGGGGAAGACCACCCATTTTCAATATTGAAAATGGGTGGTCTTCCCCTTTAAGTACATTTTTATGACAATACTTTTGTACTTTTACTCAAGTACATTTTGAATTCCGGACTTTTACTTGTAAGGGTGCCCTCACACCAAAATACCTATGAGAGTGGAATCCGCGTTCCGCCAATGCATTTCAATGATAAGGGAGCGTTTTTGCAGGAATCCTCTGCTGGCATGAAACCGCTTCACTCTCATTGAAATGCATTGGCGGAACGCGGATTCCACTCTCATAGGTACTTTGGTGGGAGGGCACCCTAACAGAGTATTTCTGCATTGCAGTATTGATACTTTTACTTACAGGTAAATAATGTGAGTACTTCTTCCACACTAAATGTTAAGATAGTTTCTAAAAGTTGGCCTGGCTGCAATGCCTGGATTATGCTCGGCAGTGCACTGTGTTGCGCAACCAATAATAGCTGATCTGCAAGCTATCTTTGCAAGCTTGTAGCGTGTGCAACACCAGCACGCAACTAAGCATACATCACACACCACCTGGAGTACAGTATATGCTAGTGAATACAGTCTGTGCAAGACTGTTGTGTCCATCTCTCTGTTTCTGTGACAATAGATGCACTGACTCTACATCTGCATCTGCTATACTGTGCTGTTGTACTTATGTATGTATTTATGTATTAATGTTCATGTGATTTATCTTCTCGATGTCTTATCTACATTACTTTCTCTGTATCTCAGCTATAGCTTTCCTTGCCCATCATTCTCTCTCCTTCTGTCCCTCTCTCCCTCTCTCTCTCCCTCTCCCTCTCCCTCTCCCTCTCCCCCTCCCCCTCCCCCTCCCTCTCTCTCTCTCTCTCTCTCTCTCTCTCTCTCTCTCTCTCTCTCTCTCTCTCTCTCTCTCTCTCTCTCTCTCTCTCTCTCTCTCTCTCTCTCTCTCTCTCTCTCTCTCTCTCTGCAGCACTGAAGCAGATGCCTTTGATGCCATGCTGCTACAAATCACACATTTAGCTTTTCATCAATATTTCATCTATCCATCCGGGCTTGTCTCTCCCTGGCTCTCTAAATCAACACTTGCTATGGGGGACCCGCTGAAGACTTTGGAAATGATTTGCCTCGCACTGGAAATGAAAGCTAGGGGAAGGTTATGGTAAAGTTGAGAGGGGGTTCTTAAAAGTTGATATTTGAAATCGATATCAAATTAGAAGGTCTCTGCCCTCAAATCTCTCGCGACCACCATGTCATCACACTGATGGTCGACTCCCATGCGTCGTCTCAGAGTGAGATCAATGCCCTTTGTACGCCACAGTTTTGAAAGTGTTTGCTAAATATGTTGAAAAGATGTGAGAGCTTTGCAAGCGTCATATCCTACTAGAGAAGGGGTTCCCAAACCTTTTTGTCTCAGGGCACCCCATAAATATTGTTTTAATCCGAGGCACCCCTACATTATAATTTTCACTCCCAGCAACTTATATTTATAGCATATCGTTGTTGTCGGGTGGAAACCTTCTATGTCCAAAACCGTTCGTTTTGTATTTATCATCTAAATAAAATGTACATAAAATGTACAAAACTATGTACAAAACTAGTGAAAACAGCAGATCTACAAGCACACAACGCCTGTAGATCAGCTGTTTTCACTAGTTTTGTGCGACAGTCTTGTATGATGAAGCAGGGCTTTGCTTTACCAAAAGACGTAGACATTTGAAACTTGGAGATATGAGGTTTCTACCCGACAGTGACGATATTTTAGTGACTATGTTGCGAGGAAAATGTTGAGTTAATAGCCATTTTGGTTAGAACAGATTGAAAATAACTTTGTACTACAAGTTTAAAATGATACTAAAGCTGACTGATTTGTTTGCGTCAGACAACAACACACTCCATATTTGGGTGCGTTAGGAGCTGCATTGGGAACTCCTTATATGGTTATGGCTGAGTCATGGTGACATGAGTGTGACAGAGGTTTGCCTGCCCACCCTCCCTTAAAGGACAACTCCGCCCTAAATCACTTCTAGGCTCATTTTCCTACTTATATTGATCCAAAAAGACTGTCCATGGGGTCTATTAGGCAGAAATTTGCCCCTGTTGTCCACTTTCCCCTGCAGAACACAGCAGCTGTCACAGCATAGAGTGGAGCCTATAAGCCTATCGCTTTTACACTATTTGTTGTGTTCAAAAGTGAATTTATTTTTCATGAATGTGTTACTAGTTGTCATTACAAACACATCCGTGCCTTGGTTGTCCCACACAAGCCACCACAATCTCATAAATAATCTTTTGGGGTGAGCTTTAGATACATGCGCCAATCAAAGTGACTGCACTGGCCAATCACAGGGCATCTTTTCCGGGACTTCACAAAACACATAAAAGCAAAACATCTATTTAGCAGAGTGTGATGGCTTGTGTGGGACAGTGATGACATGGATGTGTTTGTAATGACAACTGTACCACCGGTCAAAAAGGAGGGGGGATAGTATACAGTAGACCCCTATAGGGGACTCTGGCCAGTGATGATGTATACTGTGTACTGTATATTACTCCACTACTACATCACTAGCAGACGATGCTGTATTGTGTACTACACTACATCACTGGCACAAAGTTACAAACTAATGCTGCTTCTTGCCAACCGCAGGAAGAAACATTACAAAAGCAAAACAGAAAACACCCTGGAGGTAGGCCTGCAATTTTTATCAACGTCTCTCTCTCTGTGTGTGTGTGTGTGTGTGTGTGTGTGTGTGTGTGTGTGTGTGTGTGTGTGTGTGTGTGTGTGTGTGTGTGTGTGTGTGTGTGTGTGTGTGTGTGTGTGTGTGTGTGTGTGCGCGCGTGTTCGCGTCCGCGTGCATATAGGTGGAAATACAAAAGGAAATTGAAATTGAGAAAAGTCTTCACAAGACATGAAGGTGAAGAGAGATGAAGATTTCTTTTTTATGACAAGAAAGGAAGACTAGACAAGGAACAGAACGTGTGTGTGTGTGTGTGTGTGTGGGAGCTGGTGGTAATGATGAAGTATTGAAGTGTTGATTACAACCTGCTCCAGGGTTTGAAACCCTTAGTCACTGACAACATGGAGATCAGTCCATCTCATGGCTTTGGGCTATCACTTAATTAGCAGTTAATTATGAGATTGTTTGACTGCTGAAAGGGATATTTCAAATAAACATAAAAAAAAAAATCTAAAAAAAAAAGAAAAAAAAAACGTATGGCCCCCTCACGCATTAATGTACTTCTAATGCTATGAACTTGTAGATCTGCTATTTTTGTATAGCCAAAGTATTAGGTATGTTTAAAGTGGTTACTACAGTATATTGACTACTTTAGCTGGGGACCCCCTGGAACCCTCCCAAGGATCCCTGGGGGTCCCCGGACCCCACTTTGAGAACCACTGGCTTAAGAGCCTCCCAGCTGTTGTTGTTTTTCTGTATTTTAGCTTTGAATGTGGTCAACAATTTGACAGAGTGGTTTAGCATCGCCTCAAAGCCCTGCTGAAAAATGTTGTTGATCATGAATGGAGGTAAAAGAGAAAACGTACACGGTTTTGATATAGTCTGACTGAAACAAAGTCTGCTTAATACCTTCTACTCCAGCAGACTTCTAAATGCTGGCGACTAAAGCCTCATTTGCACATCAGGTCTCACAATGCACCACGTTTGTGAAATATTATCTCTAGCTTTATCTACTATTTTCGGTGTGCAATTAAGTATGAATCACGCTCCGTCCGTCCTAACGTCTGTGAATAGCTCATCTCTAGCACTGTTGGCATGATTGCAGCCAAACTGTGCACGCAGACTCCCTGGCTGCCCCACTGTTTTGTTTTCACATGGGCTTGTTATAGCACCAACAGGAGGCCGATTTGTGCAAAACACATTTTTAGACAGTTCTCCTATTTTGTCCAAAAATCACGCAAATTGGTACACAGTGGCCCTCATTTATCAACGTGGTGCAGATCAAAATTTGGGTGTACACCGAAATTTAGGCAAGTCTCGGCATTTATCATTTCAACTTGACTTTGACTTTGGTCTAGGGTAGGATCAAATCTCACGTCAAGTCCTGAGGTGGTGTAGGAATCATCCTACACCACTTCGTTCCATTTTAGACGTGCGGAGCAGCATTGTTTAATTATCTGACAGGCAATGGACACATGTATCCACTCGAAAATGTATATCCAACACAATAATAAATAATCCTGTGAAAATATAACATTTTATAAAAGCATAGCCTATAGCCGGCTACATCATGGACATTCACGCCGATTTTATTTTCAAGTTACAATGACAAGCATTAAGAGCCAGATCTCCAATCTTAAGATTTATTCTCTTAAAGCAATTAACAGTAGATTTCTTCCATATATATATATGGAAGAAATCTACTGTTAATTGCTTTAACAGAATAAATCTTAAGATTAGAGATGGACATCGGTATCGGCCGGTATCGAAAATCGGCCGGTATTATATAAAATCGGCCTCAATCGGTGACCGGCCGGTCCTAACGTAATTTCCGGTTTTCCGCCGATCAAAAATGACATGCATGCGCAGTACGCAACATGTGTCTCAACGCGCGCTGACCAAAACAAAGCAGCAGCGAAGCTAACGCTAACAGACTCATGAAGAAAACATGTCGCGGATTTGGACTTATTTCACTGTGTGCCAGGATGATACAAAACTCGCTCTTTGCATTGATAAGCCATATTACCCGTTCGCTCAAATAAATAACTCCATCTCATTACAGTAGCCTACATCTGAACAAAAGCAACGATGCGAGCTGAACGGGGCTATAGTGTTCCGTCTATCTCTCTCTCTCTCTCTCCCCGTCCCTCCCTCCACACACACTCTCTGACTCTCACACACACACACACACACAACGAACAGCAGCGGTGGCTGGCTGCGTGAGTTTAGTCGAAAACAGCTGATCTACAAGGCATACAAACTCACATCTGGTAGCCAGCCACACATATATCCCAAATATTGCGCTACATAAATGCATGTAATCATGAGCAGCATGTGTGTCCACTGCAGTCTGCTTGTTTAGCGTCCTGTGCTAAGATAAACACTTGAGTCTGATCACCCAATGTTGCCAGGTTTTGTTTTTGAGAGAGAAACAAGCAACCAGGGGGGTTGCTTGTTGATACTAATGACAGTATAAAAACAGAAAGGATTGCCAAGCCAATTTCACCAGCATATTAATAACAATGATAATAATAATAGTTAAATAGCACCAGCTTTCATTTTTCAAGTAGGCCTACAAACATTGCACTAGATTGAGTTAAAGTTTTATTTTCTTAAGTTAACTCAGTGCTGCTTAAAAAATTGTTGATTGTGACATTGAAAGTCAACTATTCCAGTGTTTAACTGGGGTACTACGAGTACCCCTGGTGATACCCAGAGGTACTGCATGGGATACTGAAGAAATTACATGGTAGAATACCAGCCAACTGAGATGTGTTTTTGAATTTTGTTGATCAGTTGATGATTGGTTGTTGATTACTAGTTATTGACATGAAAACTGACTGAATCTTATTGTCAGTGTTGAAAATAAATCTGCTCAGGATGCACTGTTTGAAACTCACTCCATTTCTTATTTGTGATGTTATATTGTTGAACAGGGGTGTTATGCATATAGCCTACCATAGTTGTGGTTTTAATTGCAGTTATATAAGCAAAATGTTGTCTGGGAAAGGGAGTACTTGGATAAAAAAATCATGGAAAGGGTACTCAAGCCAAAAAATATATGGTGTATTGTATAATTATTGTTCTTTCTTAGATAGAAAATCGGTATCGGAAAAATCGGTATCGGCAGATCAGAATTTAATAAAACCGGAAATCGGAATCGGCCAAGAATTTTGCAATCGGTCCATCTCTACTTAACTCATTGAGTGCCTATCCCGAATTAGTTCGGGATATATTATCGCATCCCAGAGTGCCTATCCCGAACTAGTTCGGGATATTAAAAAAAAAAAAAAAAAAAAAATTGAATTTTTTTTTTTTGAAATTTCTTTTTTGGACCCCATCAAATCTAGTGAACATGATTTCAATCGCGATTTTGCATGTTCCACCCCCATACAACCCCATCTAACATACAGGGCAGCCATGTTTGTTTACATAACATGTAAAACATAATGGCGATTATCTCAAGAATGCCGGATTTCCAATCGGATTTTTTTGTTTGAAAGCTGTGAACAAACTGCACAAATCCACTCCAATGCAATCCAGGATTGCATTGGATTTTTTAGAGCTCATTCTTCTCTGTTTTTTTCCCATGCATGAGGTGTGCAAGGTTTAATCATGGCTAAGTTGACGAAAATAAGGCTTCTAAAATGCTTGGTAGCCAATAGCTAACTTCAAGCTAACTTCATCCTCTTCCTGTACATGCACAAAGGAAAGTGTTCAGGCAAGTCATGGCTGCAGGGCTTCTGCATATACCAGCATATCTCTATGGGATTTTCTATGGCCACTGGGCGCCCTCTAGTGGTGAACTGGGTGGCACTAAATGAGTTAAGATTGGATCTGGCTCAGAACAAGCACAGATACAAACGCATGCGAGAGCATTTTCGGGAGTCGTGAGTCCTTTTAAATATGGATAAAACCGAAGGTCCAACCTGGCTTGGCTGTGCCCAGCCCGCACGCTCAGCACGCACGCTGCGGATGATTTATTTGGGGGTCCACGGCTATAACTCTATGGTCCACGGCCCACCGGGGAGAAGACCAGCGCACAGCAACGGTAGACCCACCTACATGATCGCTAGTTTAAGCACTCAAACGTGCATAGCGCTCGTCGCCGAAATTGGGTTAAATTAATATCCAAAACGTAACCGTGGGGTCTCTCAATTTATACAGTAGCCTAGCTACTGTACACTATGCTGGAAACCCGACGTGGCGAGCCGTGAGATCATGGCCATGGGGAATTATGATTGCTTGTAACCAAATGAACGCGCTCTGTCTGCGCACGCACGGCACGGGTAGGCTATGGTTTAAATTAATATCCAAAAGTATTCATGGCAGTGACTTGTGTCATTCATGTCGGCTGCAGTGCTATAGCGTCCTTGTCAAAAATTGTACCGTTGGTTAATCCCACGTTTCCACTGTCAAAGACTGCTGTGTAAACCAAAATGCTGCTGTTCCAAGTAGCCTAGTTTCGTGTGTAGGTGTGTGCGTGCGTGCATATGTGCGTGGTCTGTGTGGGACGCGGACATGGCTTTTCTTTGGTTGTTAGGTCGTATTCGGATTGTTCTGGTCGTAAAATCGGGGCGTTTCTAGAATAATTAAGGGCGTGTTATTTAAATTTCAGCCTGCGCATTTATCAACGCTGGGATCAAATGTAGGGCAGGTGTGTCTGTTTAGGAAGCATTGATAAATGCCGTGCACACGTTGCCCTACGCAAAATTTGGTGAAAAAAATAGACCATTTTTTACACTCCATTGATAAATGAGGGCCAGTATCTCTATTAGTGGTGTAGTCGAGTGCACCTAAGCGAGTCCAAGTCGAGACAGAGACCAATGAAGTCGAGACCAAGTCAAGACCAGATCAGATAAAAAAGAAATAATCCTCATTTAAGGTACTGTGGAGACAGACACAAAACAGAGAGTAAAGCTTGTAGAAAATGCTCTGGCTGGCTAGGAATCTAATCTAATCAGGCCTTGTGTTGGGGTGGTGGGCGGTGGTCAGACCTTGTGGTCAGTGGGTATGACTGACCACTTTTCTTTGCATTTGTATTAAGTTAAATGTATTACTCTGATGCACTTTGAGAGAGAAAAAAGATGATAGATCTACGTATAACATAATGGGGTTCTCAGGTTCACGTAATTTAACATCTTGAAACGTTTATAGTTCCTGCTATTTGCTAGCCTGATTTCAGACTCAGCTGACACTTTAGACTGACATTGTTCCCTGTTCTGAACGATTTACAGGGGAGGGACGTTGACTGATCAGCGGATCCACCTACTTGAGGCTTCTTCCGTGCGCACAACATTGCTAGCCATAAGCACACACAATGGCAACATACATTGCGTGTGTGTCTGTGTCTGTGTGCGAGCGAGCACGCGCAGCGTGTGTGTTTCTGTGCGAGACGAGTGACTGCTTCCACACAAAACTTGTGATCAGAAACATGTAATCAACAGCTTGGTGAAATCAGCGTGTGTGTGTGTGTGTGTGTGTGTGTGTGTGTGTGTGTGTGTATGTATGTGTGTGTGTGTGTGTGTGTGTGTGTGTGTGTGTGTGTAAGTCCCACTGTGCCACTGCTGCGTGCCTGGTGTGTGTGTGTGTGTGTGTGCTCTTCCTGAAATGTAATCGTTTCAACTGCTGCGCGGATTGGTTATTCGTTAAACCCCACCCCCTGCGGTCATTGGAGGAGCCGCAATTTTGGATTGGTAAACTGCAGATTCATTTACTCAGCTCCAGACCAGATAAACAGTCCACTCTGAGAGTGGGCGGGTCTATGGGCTGGAACCAGGCTATAGCTATTTGCACAAGACTGACACATTTTCCGGACTATGGGTTAGCTTACTAAACAATTTACACATACAGTATCATCTAGTATGGTCTCCTCATAATATGGGTATAATATTTAATTGCATTGTAGTGACTCTTAAGTCAAGCGGACTCTGTGGGGGAAGAGTCCCGAGTCCCTTAGTCCAAGAAAGAGTCAAGACCGAGTAAAATCATGGGCGAGACAGAGACGATTGACATCTAAAGTTTGCAGTGGTGGCCCGTTGTGAACAAAATGTTGCAAATCATGAATGCAGTGTCCTATTGCAGTGAAACTGCACGCACATGCCCACTAGGCTGAGGAAGAAATGCCACTTGAACATTTTCAAATCATCCTCATTGTGGTACGTGGGCAGAGTCGTGTCATGACCTATAAATGCATGAAAGTTTGTATGGACTCTCCCTAGAGGCCAAGGTAAAATGTCTGGCCTAGAAATTAAAAACTTACAGAATAAATAAAATTGCTGCTACAGTTTGCAGCTACAGTTTCTGCCTCCATGCTCTCTATAAACGACAGGAAAGGTTGCCAGGCTATCTCAAATTTATCAATGGATCCCCGAAGGGAATACCTAATTCTCTCCAACTTAATGATAGCGCCACCAGGTCGACTTATGTTTTTTTTAAATATTGGTCATGTGATGAAGACAGATCTTTCAGATTTAAATTTTCTATTGTAGGTTGGCTAAGATTGACATCAACATTCCTCACCTGGCGGAGACCTGTGCTCAGAAGAGCACTGCTTCTCGTTGCACTTTGATTTCTTCAGGCAGTGCCTTCTCCATAACTATACTGTACATTAGACTACTGACATTTGGAAATACCATGGCTTAGAATTTCCTCATTAATGCTTGGGGCATCAGCAGTGAAGATACATATCGTCTCTGTCCAGAGGAAACCTCATACTGTATACCAAAACTGTTCAGTATTCAGAACTTCAAAACTATCAGATTGACAAGCTCAAAACGAGATGATTTTCGAGCTTGTATATCTGCTAAGTTTGATACATTTGTGTGACACTGTACTGTAGTATGATAAAGTAAAAACATTAAAATATGCAGATGAGAGGTTTCTGCCCGACAGCAACGATATGTCCTATATTACGGGAAAAAAAATTGACTACTGACAGTGCAAAAAAAAGTGCTTTAATGTTGCATTAATTTCGAACAGCTTGGCAGGGTATGAAGAATGCCTTTCATGCAGAAAGATTTTTATTTTTTTTAGTACGATTAAGTCAGTTGAATTTAACTCTAACTCAGTCGTACTCAGTGGTTCTCAAAGTGGGGGGGGGGGGTACCAGGGGTCCCCAGCAAAATTGCTTAATATAGCATCACAATCCTTTTAACCACTTAAAAAACGTTTTATAATTGGCTATTAAAAATAGCAGATAAACCAACAGAGGGAGACACAAACAAAAAACGTGTTTAACAAAGTTGTCATTTATGTGGAATGGTTATTGTGGAAAATATACCAGTGAAAGATTATATCAAAACATTAAAAAACAGTATGACTTTAAATTAACATTGAGGATTTATTTTGTGTTGTCTGCCATCACCATAAAGATTCCCTGATAGCCCATCTGAAGTTATGTCTACAAACAACGCCTTTTGTTCAGGAAACTCTTCCCTAACACACAATTAGCTTGTGTTGATGCGTGAAGCACCTGTGAAATCAATCTAAGTGTTAGCAATTCCTCACATCATTCAGCCAGTAATTTTTGCTGTGGAGCAGTAATTCCTTTGTAGACAGCTATGCCGGCTGAATTCCAAATATGATACTGATCTCATAAGACACTCCAGGCAGCCTGATGTATTTCTGTCCCTTGCCTTCCCTTCACCAAACCAAACATGGTGCTTTGCAAGGAGATGATGGTTCCAAACCATCTCATCTCCCTCTCACACCTCTCTCATCTTCAGTGGTGGAAAAAGTACTATGAACTTTTGTTTTAATTAAATGAAAATGACAATACCACAATATAGAAAGTACAAGTCAAAGTCCTGAATTCACATTTTTACTTGAGTAAAAGTTCAAAAAGTACAAAAGTACAAGTCGTTTTTTTATTAAAAAAAGTCCCGAAATACAAGCTCACACAGGCTTTAGTAAGGGAAAGTTAGCCGAGTGCTGGACCAATCTGGGAACTAAATCATTACCAATAGCTTTCTTCACAAATGTGTTTATAAAGGTACCATAGAGGTCATACCTCTGAACTTTTTCAATCACAACTCCCTTGAGAAACTTTGTGGGAGCCAATCAAAGTTGGGGGTATCCCGAGGGCCTGGGATTAAAAGGGGGGGGGGGGGGGGATGGCCAATATGAGTGTATGAGGTGTGTAATTAGGGTATTTTGGGGCTGCTGAATCCATTCCAACCATTAGTTATCAGTGAAAATGACTCCTTGGCCATAAAATAGGCCTAATTGGGTAAGGCTTAGCCAATCATGTCATTCGAGTTCACCTGTGTCCTGTTAGTCCCTATATGTTTTAAACCCTGTGTTTGAGTGTTCCTTGTCAGATTGTATCATGTTATCCTGTGTGTCATGATGTGTGCTTACCCGCCTGATCTTGAATAGTTTTCATGAATTCAAACCCTACTCCAATTTTTTTTATTGCCAATATTATACGTCTCATGGACATACAAAAGTAGGTGTGGCCTATTTTATGGCCAATATTGGCCATTCAACCTGTTCTGTTTTACTGTTCGACAAGCGACAAAGCTCGACTAAGTTGTTCGATGTCGTGCCATGTCTTGGCCATCTGGCCAGTGATGTATATCGAACCAGTTACCCATATATGGAGACCCCTGGTACCCATATATGGAGATCCATGTACTGTACATGTATGTGGAGATATGCTGAGCTTGTGAGACCCCATGTGTGAAAAGTCCTATGACATCTATGACATCTGACACCATACATACAATCCCTTTTATGCCCATACATGGAGATCATCCCTGTCTGTAGAAACAGCCACACATACAGTATGGGCTGTCTTGGCCATCTTTCTTGGCCATATGGATTCTATGGTATGTGGTGGCCGATGTGGCCTCCATATATGGGCAATTCCCATGTGAAGTCCTGTTAGATATGGGCTTAAAACTAGAATGACCGCATCGGTGTGCCAACCAGTTGCAGTTTACAACTGTGTCTGCAGACTGATACAGTATTTATGTGAGGTCACACGTCACTCTGACCTTGACCACTGACCACCTACTTATAATCAGTTCATCGCTGAGTCTCAAGTGGAAGCTATATAAGGGCATAAAAGGGATTCTGTTTGTGTGGTTCCCCTGACATCTCAGTGATGTCAGAGGGTGATGTCAGAGCGTCAAACCGAGCGGTACACATGCAGAAACGTGACACGGAGACAAGATGTGACCGTTTTCATACAAAACTGCGACCTACTGTCGCAAGTACTGTAGTAGTAGTAGCAGTAGTCCATAGTAGCTCTGACTGCGAGCAGTGTGGCATTATGCTAAATCACTTATATCGCTCGACAATCTGTTTTTTAAAAAGACGTCTCCACAGAGTTTTGTCTCTAAAAGCCGTAAAAAGGTAAACGGCCACTACGGTAGATCCCAGCTCCTACTGTAGCTACCATGCGCCAGAAATAGATTTTTTCCCCTGCCACTACGACTGGTTAATGGATGGAATAACATCCGATTATGGTAAAAAAAAAAAGCACCTGGAATTCTCCTTTAAGCACAGTATATAAATGCACTTTATTGGTTACTTTCCACCACTGCTCGTATTCGCTACAGACTGCATGCGCCTGCCCTTCATAGTGTCCCCCCTTCACCTTCTTGTCCTCTCAACCCCCCCCCCCCCCCCCCATCTCTCACCCCATCCAGTGTGACTAATGGCATGGTGTTGTTCATCCCTGCGGTTTGGGTAGAAAACGCTACAGCGCAGCATAAAACTGAATCAATGCCCTCCGTTTGCATATCACTCAATAGCATCAGCAGCCAGGCCTGACTAATTGATCTCCTCCTACGTTTAAACCCGGGACTGGTGGCTAAATGAGCACAGCCACTTAAAGTAAACTATTCCCAATCAATGGAATAACGCTTTAAAAAATAAAATAAATAAATAAATAAGTCGTTACAGATTACAATGCGTTACCTTGCTTCAATTTGTAATCAGAAGAACAATAATGGTGGATTTGCTGACCTCTACGTACATGAACTTGAGAGAGGTTCCATATCGTCACTGTCGGGCAGAGACCTTGTATCTCCAAGTTTCAAATTTGTATGTTTCTTTTCGCAAAGTAAAGCCCTGCTTCATCATCCAAGGCCGTCGCACAAAAGTAGTGAAAACAGCAGATCTACAAGCACACAACGCCTCGCGGTGCGAGGCGTTGTGTGCTTGTAGATCGGCTGTTCACATTTTGGCTTTATATTTGAAGTAAACATGGCCCCGTCACAAACAGGGCAAATAGTCATACAATCATCCTACACATGTACTGTGTTCTGTAGGTGGGCACGTGTGTACATGTACAGCATATGCTCTGTATATGTAGAGATAGAAATCTTGTGTACAGCACTTTTCAACTTTCAACATAAATCTCTTCTGGGGGGTTCCTGGCATCTTTTCAGATAGGAGTCCGCAGCCAAATACATATGAATGTGGGGGTCCTTGACTTGAAAAAGTTGAGAACCACTGGTTTAAGTGAGAGTACTATCAAGATGGTTTTGCATCACTGAATATGCTTTGCTTTGTGCTGGCTGGCTGGCACCAACAGGCCTTTTATTCATCTGTAAAAAGTGCTGTCTCAAGACAATGAATGCCTTGTCCAAACTCTCCTGAACTTAAATGCAGCATCTTAGGTTGAAAGAATTGCCCCCTCTGTGTAGAAGTCAAGCATTGAAAATAGCCGACCTCACAACGTTCACAACGCGTTGTGAGCTTGGAGGTCTGCTATTTTCAATATTTTCACCAAAAGGCCCTTTTAGAAATGTCAGCCCCTGCCTCTCTAACATTCTCTGAACATCCCTGGGCACCAAGGTGTCTCCCTTTTTGTCTTTAACCTGGTGTGTGTGTCATGACAGTTTGTGTGTTTGATAATCTTTATTTTTGAACTCTCAAAAAAATAAAATAAAATAATAATGGTCACAATATATATAAAAAACATGATACATAAACAAAACTAAAGTAAATAAAGTGCAATCTTTTTTTCTTTTTTTTTTAAAGTCCAAAAATGAGTAGGATGAAGTAAATACCGTACTTATGTGTGTCTGTGTGGCTATCGATGCACTCCCTAGCCCCCATTCTCTCTATTTCTCTCTCTTATTCTCCCATATTCTCTCTTCCTCTCTCTGTTTATTTGCGTTCCAGAAGTCTACAATGTGTGGACACATGTGTGCTACTGTAGATGTGTCCATTGATAATACCTGATTGTGCATTAGTTCCACATCTTAGTGACTTTGCAGGCATCTTTGTTAATGTGATAGCCTAACCATGTTAGACTATATTTGATCTAGTCACGTGTAATATGGACTTGAAGCTGCTGCGTTAATTGAATGTAGACATAATTATGCCACATTTATAGGTCACTGCCTACCCAGGCCTCACAGATTTCAATATTATGTCACTACTGTTGGTGTGTACCACTCATATGTGCACTACAGTCCTGACTTGCAAAAGAAGCTATAGGGCTCTGGTCTCAAAGACAATCACAACGAAGCCCTTTAACTGCTGCAGCCCTAACTGTGTTGTAGCCTGTGGAGTCAAATGTCTGGACAGTGGACACAATGAAAAGTAATGTTGGCAATGTTAGAGAGGGGCTGGGGGGCCCGTCACATCAACCATGTGTGTAATTGGTTGTAGCGGCTTCCAAAATGTCATGGTCGCTATCCATGGTGCTGAACGCATGGGTGTAGCAGGCAGGCATGACACAAATCACAGTGTTCCTTTGTCCATTTGAACATTCTACATCAATAAAAAAACGGTTTTCAATGAAAAACGGGCCTACAGGTTTTGTGATTTTGTCTCAAATTCTTTGATTTTGTGTGACTAAAATGTACAAGACCCCGCTGTAAGCCCCCTGCAGTTGCAGGCATGTGTTTGTTTGTTGTAAAGCGGTTTAAAGTCAAGCTTTAATGTGTTTATTTAGCAGCATAATTGAGCAGTATGCTTTTGTGAACCTGGCTTATCCACCATGCACAGGACTGTACAGTAGTGGTTGGGGGGCCCCGCCCCCGGGCCATGGCTTTGACTGCATGGTTCCAGCACCTCATTATAAGGATAAACATGATGTTGGAATGTTATAGACTAAAGTCCAATTCATAGTCCAGACATACTGCAGCATACTGTATATGGACCGCCTGGGGAAGACCGGGAACAAAATCCTGTTAATGTACTGTAAATGTCATAATTGTGTTATTTGCATGAATATGATAAAGCCAATTAAGCACAGCAACCAGCTGATCAGTCAGTGTATCACATAAGTATACAAATTAATCACTTAAATCTTAAATTGTGGGGAAAGCTTGAGGATATAATAAACAAGATGGCTGTGACATCATTGTACAACATTTCTGGACTAAAATGGACTACAGCCCATGTTTCCTGTAGTTCTAGTCAGACGTTCTCCTCCAGCTGATGCAACATTAATATTTGCAGAGACAATACAAAGGGCTATTTACCTAATAGGTTAGAACGAATGCATAACGAACTAAAGAGATTCGAAATTATATATATATATATATATATATGTGTGTATAAAATACATATATATATATATATATATATATAAAAGTGGGGTCCCCGGACCCCACTTTGAGAACTAACGATCTAGACAGACCAAGACAGCTCAAGGCGTGCCTCCCGGTGGAGATTTGCTCTCTACAGAGCACAACTTTTCTACTTTAGCTGTTTTGACGGAGTTCCTGTGGTGAGAGTTGACGGATGAAACTTTATACCGCAGACTGCTGCTTGCTCCATGCTTGATAGCTGTCAGTTTCACATCAGTCAACGGGGGATTACTGGATGGGGAGCGGCCGCCCTATAGCGAGCTCACGAATCGCACGCACGCACGCACGCACGCACGCACGCACGCACACAGCTGGCAGGCAGGCGCTCAAAGGAGATATTATTTATACAGTACAATTTTTATTTTCAAGCCTCCACCAGCTAACAGCTGGTGGCCGAAGGCCTTATGTTTTTGGGTTGTCCACCTGTCACTCCAAACCATGAGCGTGATGTACATATACAACGCCTTGAGGGGATTTCATGACATTTGGCACAATCCTTCCACTTGGGACTCAACGATGAATTGATTATCAGTAGGTGGTCAATGGTCATTGGTCAAGGTCAGTGTGACCTCACAAAACACATACATACTGTATCAGTCTGCAGACACAGTTGTAAACTGGTTGGCATACCGATGCGGCCATTCTAGTTTGAATGTTAAATTATTACCTTTTAGCCCCTTTTCAACAGCAGCTTTAGCACCACACTACACGACCCTACACCACACCACATACAAATATTTACATTTTCCACTACACCAAAATACCCCTATCGGTAAGAAACAAATTGACCCTTTTAACTGATATTTATAATATAAATTTGTAACTAGCCTTATAATGCACTATAATGGATTATAGCTGAGATTATAATACACTATAAAGTATTAATATATTACTATAATAATTATAATACACTATAATATATGTGTCCCAATTTGGCTGGGAGCCAGTCATTTCGGAAAGTACAGCTTTAGACAGGGACTGAAAATACTTTTTTTTTTTTTTTTTCACTAAAATGTGATAAAGCCACTAAAGCATTTCATAAATTTCAGGCTACATTTTACTTAAACGCCAGAGCTTAACTCTGCATGTAAATAAGACTTTTTTAAATTAATGTGAGAGATCGGGACAATTCTGTTGGTCCTCCCAGCCATGTAGCTACAATGCATTGTTTATTTTTAATCAAGCCTCAGTTTGTCAGCCCTTTGTAGTCAAATGCGGTAAAATCAGGACTCCATTACCTAGCGTTGCAAACCACAGTATTTATCCCGTTAATGTAGTGCCACGTATGTTCCAAATGAACCACGTTAAGTTGTTATAATGATTTAATCTCTTATTTATTTATTATTGCGCTGTTCTGGCGCTGTTCTTCTTCTCGAGTTTGGAAAAAAAGGATCCGTTCCGTTTCCTGCCTGAGCCGGATGCGAGGAGTCCTTTGTTGTCCCTGCTTAGCATTGACTTAGCATTGAGAACATTGTCATGATCGTAAACTGTCTAGTTTTAACGTTCAGAGTGTTTTCTTTTTGGACAATAAAAACATTGACAGCCAGGGGAAAAAAATCCATGAACGACACGGAATGCAATCGTTCACTCGCCGTTGGAAAATTGACTTAGTAGACTATTCTGGATGACTGGCTGATGTGTGGCTAACGGCTAACGCTAACGTTAGCTAGCGCTAGCTGCAGGCTAACGTAGGCATCTGTTGTATAAAACGCGACCAAACTCTATTTTTGCTCTTCTACAAGCTCACAACGCGAGGCGGTTAAGCGTAGCCTGTAGATTGTGGTTTATTATCAGAGTCAGATGATCCTTCAATCTGACTGAAGTTACACAAACACTCGACGATGTTACAAAGCACAGTTAGCAGTTAGCCGACCCCAATTTCGATAGGGCACGAGTTCTCGTGTTGCGCACGTGCATTCCCGTAGAGCAACGTAGAGTAGACGAAAACTGTGCCCCATAGAACTTTGTGCCTCTATAGGAAGAAAACTTTCCTTTTCTCATAAAAGTATCAGTACTATTCAGTTGCCTACTGCAATTTATACTCTGTTACAAGTAGAAGTCCGGTATTAAATAAATATATATTTTAAAATAGCAGATCTACAAGCTCACAATGTGAGCTATTTTCAAATGGCCAAAATGTGTATAGGCTATACAATTTGGACTATTAAAATAAAAATCTACAAAGCAATAACTAAAGTTTAAAACATACATAAACCACTTTAGCCCTATGTTATACCAAGGCTATTTAAAAATAGCCGATCTACAAGCTCACAGCGCATTGCGGTGCGACGCGTTGTGAGCTTGTAGATCTGCTATTTTCAAACATTTTGTACTTTTACTTTTGGTACTTTAAGTACATTTGGATACCAATACTTTTGTACTTTTACTCAAGTACATTTTTAATCCTGGACTTTTACTTGTAACAGAGTGATTCCACATTGCAGAATTGATACTTTTACTTAATTATAAAATGTAGGTACTTTTTCCACCACTGTGTAAACGTTTGTGTTCTCATGCCAATAAAGCTTCTTTGAATTGAAGATTGAATTGAAGATTGCTCCCCATGTGGTGGAGTCAGGTCATTGCAGGTTAGAAATTTATTTAAAACTTGAATATCTCAAAAGTCCTATTTCAGCATGGCATCATTCTATAAGCCATATCTTCAAAACTGTTGGGTCAATCTCCACAACCAATATATCATTTTGTTGCTATGATCCCCAGCTTTCAAATGAAATGAAAAAAATGAAAATGAAAAAAAAAAAAAAAAAATCAATGACTAGCCGTCCGTGAGATTGGGACACATATTATAATAGAATCTATTATTATATATTACAACTATATCCTGGTGGTCTACATGAAAAGTGAGTCATCAGTCATTATGAAGTGTTTGCCCCTATTTGGCCTAGCTCAGACCTACTCTGGATTGGATACTTTTTAGTACCACTTTCACACCACTCTACCCAGGTCCTTGTAGTGGAAAACCTGGCACAAGTGGAGTGGTGTGGAGTGGTGTGGTGTTGGCCGGCCATGTCAGTGGAAAAGGGGCTTTAGTGACCTCATAGCTGGCTACGGCCATGATGGACCTGACTGTGTTCCTCCCTCTGACCCACTCATACACAATCACTGTCTACCTCTCCATCTTTCTCTCTAAACTGTGAGAGGGGCTAAAGGTGCGTTTAAGACAGCTCAGACTGACCCTGCACCGGTGATGTCTGCGATTGGATCACTCTGGTACACCTCCATAAGCTGGAGCGACGGGAACGTCCTAATTGGATAGAGTTAGTAGTGGGACGCTTATCCCCAAAAACCTTGTGGCAATGCTTGTACTGTGGTAAAACACTGCAGAGCCTATAATTGCCAATTAACTCTGAGCCCAAGTCAAGCTGAAAATCATAACGTGAAATATAGGTAGGCCTACATTTTTATCCCAGCCCCTATACACACAACACACACCGACCTAAAGTTTTATTTGCAAAAAGTGAAAAGGTTCAAGGTTCAAGGAGTTTTATTGTCATTCCATACGGAATAAAATCTGTTCGCGGAACGAAATGTGTTAGTCAGGCCCCATGGGCATGGGAGAAAAAGACAATTGTCACATTTCCTGTGAATGACTGTGTAAACAAAGCCTGCAAGGCAACCAACCACCTTTTAGCAGGAAGCAGGGGTGTCACAAGGGGGGAAAAGTGGGACTGAGTTACTAGGGCCCAAGGTGGAGGGGCTTTAATTATTTTATACTTTATTATACTTTACTAGAAGCTGGGCCGCCCGACCTGGCCAACTCGGAACAATGTAAATAGGGAATGAATGCCCCGCCCTTTAATGCAAACCCCATTATACCTGTTTTCATAGGACCCGTTTTGACCATTTGTCTGCCTGTGTCCATTTATGCCCATATATGGAGATATCTGTATCTGTCTGTCTGTCGGTGTCCATTTTATGTCCATATATGGAGATCACTGCAGTTATAGTTCTGGGTCCATTTTATGCCCATATATGCCCATATATGGAGATATCTGTCTATCTGCGTCCATTTTATGCCCATATATGGAGATCTCTGTATCTGTCTGTCTGTGTCCCTTTTATGCCCGTATATGGAGATCTTTGTGATTCTGCATCCATTGTATGCCCATATATGCCATATATGGAGATATCTGTTTATCTGCGTCCATTTTATGCCCATATATGAGATTTCTGTCGCTTTTTCAAACAGATGGTCAAAACGGGTCCTATGACAACAGGTATAATGGGGTTTGCATTAAAGGGGGAACCGGCACTGTGTCTGCAACACAGTCGGAGGCACAGACAGATACAGAGATCTCCATAATGGGAATAAAGGGACACAGACAAACAGATGGAGGAGGAGACAAACTTAATGCAAACCCCATTATACCTGTTGTCATAGGACCCGTTTTGACCATCTGTTTGCCTGTGTCCATTTATGCCCATATATGGAGATATCTGTATCTGTCTGTCTGCGTCCACTTTATGCCCATATATGGAGATCTTTGACCATCTGTTTGCCTGTGTCCATTTATGCTCATATATGGAGATATCTGTATTTGTCTGTCTGCATCCATTTTATGCCCATAAATGGAGATCTATGCAGACACAGTGCCAGTTCCGGAAAATCCTGATGTCAGACATCAGAATCCGAACCTTTCGTGCTGGTTCCAGAAAATCGTGTATCGGGTCGGGTCGGGTCGAGGCCGAGAACTGCACTACCTGCTGCGGTGGGGAACGCACGTGCCGAATTTGAAATAGGGAATGAATGCCCCACCCTTTAATGCAAACCCCATGAATGCCCCACCCTTTAATGCAAACCCCAATATACCTGTTGTCATAGGACCCGTTTTGACCATCTGTTTGTCTTTGTCCACTTATATATCTGGAGAACGCGCGTGCCGGTGGGAAGAAGGGTTCTCGAGATACGCGGATTACATACATACATACACATTCACAGAGATTTTGTGTTGACTCATGTGGCGTACGTGATGTCAGAGCCTTTTATGAAGTGATGTCACAATGACTCAGCGCTTGCGCCGATTTCCTCCGGAACAGCCTGATGTCAACAATCAGCTCCGCATAAGGAGATTCCTAACGTTTCGCGCCGGTTTCGGAAAACCGCGAGTCGGGTCGGGTCGAGGCCCGGCACTGCACTCCGCGCTGCGGCGGGGAACGCGCGTGCCGAATCTGAAGCCGGTGGGACGAACGGTTCTCGAGATACGCGGATTACAAACAAACAAACAGACAGACAGACAGAGATTTGTCGCATTTATAGATAGATTATACTTCTATTGAAAAAATAGCAGATATACAAGCTCACAGCGCGGCAAATTTTGCTTCGGGGGGGGGGGGGGGGTCCCTGGAACTAAATATTTTGAGATGGGGGGGGGGGGTCCATGGCCAAATACATATCATTTTGGGGGTCCTTCGCATGAAAAACTTCGAGCACCACTGACATAGAAACCTTAGGAGAATTTGAAATATTCAAAAGACTTGCATACATTTTCAAGATTTTTCAAAAATAGCAAATCTACAAGCTCACAGCCGTGCTGTGAGCTTGTACTGTATATCTGCTATTTTTCAAGAGTTAAAGCACAACATAATGGATTCCCGGTCTAAATGGGTTAAACCCCCCCCTCCTATGAATAACATTCATGGGGGGCCCGCAGTTCATCCTTGTACCCAGGGCCCAGACACCCCTGAGCACCATAGATAGAGCCTTTTCAGACAGTCAGTCAATAAGTCATGCACCCTCCCTCACCACAACTCAAGCTCATCCTCCTTCTCTTTACTCCCCCTCTTCTCCATTCCGGCCAAAGTATCGTTTAACTAGCCAATCAGATTGGTATTCTGTGCAACCCAGGGGTGTTGTTGGCTGGATTGTTAACGAAGCTTTCCCAGAAGAGAAAGATCCCATGATTGGCCGCTATAGTTGCGCTGTTTCCCCCCCCGCGAGGTAACAAAAAGATTTTTTCTGCACTGGACCCCATTCATTTTCCTCTTTGATTTCTAACCTTAATAAACATCGTCATAAATACTTTATGGTTCATGTCGCTAGTGAAAAACTGCCTTTCAATTACCATGATATGCGTTTTGTGCAAATATGTTCCCATTTATGTTAAAATTGATGATAAAGTTGCGGGGGGGGGGGGGGGGGGGGGCGTGGCCAACTAAACTGATACCAGCCTGCTGTGTTCTTCTTCGTGTGCTGTATTATCGGGAGGCTCCGACCACATTCTCCCATGTATCCCTGCGGTTGCACGTGACCGTTGGCAGCAAATAGCATTCCTTATGATTCCTGGGGTACCATTCAAACAATGATGGCGACACCCATACAAGAGACAAAAAAGCGTCATTTTCGCCACATAGAAACCAATGGCTTCGCGTCGTCCATATATATATTTTTTTTTACAGTCTATGGTGCAACCGATAACCACAGGATGAGGAATACACTTGGATCTCCCATTTGGAATGAATGAACAACAGAGAAGGGTGGGAGGAATGTTCACTGAGAAGAGACTGCAGGTGGGCGTCCGGCAGTGGTGGAAAAAGTACTCACATGTTTTACTTCAGTAAAAGTATCAATATTGCAATATAGAAATACTCTACAAGTAAAAGTCAGAAATTCAAAATTTAGTAAAAGTAAAGTAAAACTATGAAAGTACTGAAAGTATGAAAGTGTTTCACATCAAAATGGACTAAAAAGTACCAAAAGTAAAAGTACAACATTTTTGGAAAATAGCCAAGGAATAAAATAGGGCTAAAGTGGTTTATACATAATATTATCATTTATATCGGCAAAGTAACTAAAGTTCTCAAATACATGTAGTGTAGTAAATGCACAATATTTGAATCTGAGATGTAGTGGAGTAGAAGTAAAAAAATATTGGAAATTGGAAATGCTCAAGTAAAGTACAAATACCTCAAAATTGTATTTAAGTACAGTACTTAAGTGAATCTACTTACAGTAGTTACTTTACACCACTGGCAGTCGTTGGTAAAGCACCTGCCTACCTTGGAAACATGGGGTTCCAGACACCCACACGTACAGTAGGAAGCAGAGTGGGGCCCTGATGTAGCAAAGACTAACAAGAAACTTTCACATGTGAAACTAGATGCTTTTATATGAATCGCTTGATTTCACTTGCTGAATTGAGCAATGGAGATTGCTCAATTCAGCAAGAGATTATTAATCCCTTAAATAAATAAATCATGACTATTTCAAATGGTTCATTAAATGATATCTAACGCACATATTGCTCAGGATTAATTTAACTAAATACAATCAAGTAACCTTTTAGCCATTGGACAAAAACCTTGTGTATACGACTAATAATGCTGCAATTTGGTCAATGTTCAAGTGTACTCTTTCAATGAAAAAAGTAAAGCTGCACACTCGTAGCTGCCGATGCACATTTATTAGTAATTAAGAATAAGAATAAGAATAATTTCTTAATTTATTCTGTGTCCTCCTAATAAATGTGCATCGACAGCTACGAGTGTGCGGCTTTACTTTTTTCATTGATAGTGTTTGTCCCGTTGGCCGGCACCTCATAATGACTGGTGTGCTGTGCACTTTTTTGCTATTAACCCTACCAGTGCCAGCCCCTAGATGGCGCCAAAGAATGCCAAGCTTTCTCTCATAGGCGAGCGCATTAGCATCCGGGGACTCACGTTGCAGTGACGCGCGTGCTCACGTTCGTGCACGTCATGGAAAGGTCCCGGATGAAAATGGCTACAGAATAGCTATTAGCATTTTGTCATTTAAAAGATCATTTTTAGGCGATTTCGCCGTAAATAAACCTCGCGCCGCATCCCTAAAAACACAATCCAGAGATATGGGCCTCCAAAGATGTGGTTTTTCATTGGATTCGGCGGCGATTCGCGGCAACGTTAACGGCCGGCCGGGGGGCGGCCGGATTTCGAACACTGGATTGAATTTTTTTTTTATTCATTTCATTAAAAAAGCCGAACATGTTCGGGATAGGCACACTGGACGTCGTTCCGGAAGCGGCGCTGAACATTCGGTGAACATTGGGGGGCTCAAAAATGTATTTTAAACCATTTTTAATGGAATATATCGTCGGACCATGTAAAATGGCTAGCTGGCTAGCGTAGGACGAGCCAGGACCACCCACGGCTCTACAAGCAGCTCAGGGTAAGTCAATTAATTAAAAAAAAATTGTATTGGATTGAAATAAAGCCGAACATGTTCGGGATAGGCACAGAATGAGTTAACATTCATCTTTCAACATTTGTTTCACTGTGTTTGAGAGATTTGAGCGCTTTCTTGCTGATTAGATCCTCATGTGAAAGGAGGGAAGGAGGGAAAGACAAAGAGAGACTGACACAACATGGAGGAAATGACCGTCTCAGTTTACTGACTACAGATGAACCTCCACATCAAAAGCAGCTTGGTGTTTGGGCTTGTCACTGTGCTAATTGTCTCCACCAGGCCAAAGGCAGGGCTAGAGATCACGCTTTCACTGTGTGTGTGTGCGTGCGTGTGTTTGTGTGTCAGTAGCTATTCTCGTAAAGTTCTACACCAATCAGTGTCAAAATCTCTTTTGCACACTGCCAGCACATCAAGGAAATAAATTAATATCTAACATCTTTTACATCAGCCCCTGAAACTGCTGTAGGCCTATGTTATTTTGATGAATACAAAACAGGCCATCCATTCAGGCTATGGGATATGGGTCCATGAGGCTACGGAGTGCAAATAGCCAATTGAGCGAAAGCTTTCCATCTGGAATATAGGATTTACTACTAGTGTGTAATCCGACGCCACTCTTTGACAGTTCCTCAGAGAGACAAAGAGGGGGGGTGAGGGGGAGTGGAACAGGGAGAGTTCCTGTAAAAAAGATTATATATTTTATAATCTCTCAGTTACACCAACATTGTTGGTCTCATTGGTCAAGTTTATAAGATCACTACATCTGTCTCTCCTCATAGTCCACCTGCAGTATGATACTCGCATGCTGAATTGAGCAACGCTGCTTACAATAAATCGCGATGCGACACGTTGTGAGCTTGTAGATCAGCTATTTTCAAATAGCCAAGGTATAAAATAGAGTAAAGTGGTTTATGTATGTTTTATAATATTATAATTTATATCTGGAAAGTAAAGTTTTCAAATAAATGTTATGGAGTAAAAGTACAATATTTGGATCCGAGATGTAGTGGAGTAGAAGTGTGGTGGAGAGAGTCACAGCCCCAGCCTGAAGCCTCAAAAGTGTATCTGCTCTCGTTCCATAGGGATGTCCCTTTGGAGTGATGGTTAAGATATTGGACTTTCACACGGGAGACCTGGGTTCGAAGCCGGGTGGGGAGGTTCGGATCACCTCCGTTACATTCCGTGACCCGGATCCGGGCTTCCCCGTAGGAGGTGGTCAAAGGGGGGTGAGTGTGGCGGAGAGAGTCACAGCCCCAGCCTGCAGCCTCAAAAGTCTAGTATCTGCTCTCGTTCCATATAATAGGGATGTCCCTTTGGAGTGATGGTTAAGATATTGGACTTTCACGCGGGAGACCTGGGTTCGAAGCCGGGTGGGGAGGTTCGGATCACCTTCGTTACAGAAGTAAAAGTATTGGAAATTGGAAATACTCAAGTAATACCTCAAAATTGTACTTAAGTACAGTACTTAAATAAAAGTACTTAAAGTTATTTACACACTGCATGCAGCGGTCACAGACAGACAGACAGGATTGAGAGGCAGTTTGACGTTCCTGCATCAGACAGTGTAGATATTATTATTGGGGAGATTTGTGCTCCACTGAGCAACAACCACCTGGCAACTTTACTTAATGTAAAGTATACATCATTGGAACATGCATGGTACATCATTATCAGACCTAAGTGTATCCTTCCACTTGTTGTTGATTATGCTCAAAATGACATGTTATAATCATGTATAGGTCCTACATGAACCATTTTCCAAATATTATATTTTGGACAAAATAGTAGTCAATGTTACTGTACACCGAGGTGCCCACTCTTCCTTAAAGCCATATCTTCTCGTAACCGCAGAATAGGGATACCAGAATATGTCCATGGGTTTCTAACCAATTAAACGTATTAACAAGAGCTTGCTTGTGACTAAATTACACTGGATACATTGCAATACAGGTCCTATTTCCCAGAAAGTAACAGATATGGATATGCAAGGTTTCTGCCCAACAGCGACCATACTAGGTATAGGAGAAGTCGAGAAATTGAACAGGAAATAGAGGAGAAACAAGCAATGGTAGAGTCAAGCATGAGATAACAAATACAGCGAGAAAGAAGTAGAAGAGGAAAAGCAAGGCAAGAAAGTGAGAGAGATTAAAGCGAGGGGGACTGGAAAATGACAAAATAAAGTTGCAACAGAGAGAGACAGAGCAAAGTGAAATCAGTTGTGACTCAGTTAGTGGAGCACTTCTCAGAGGCTTAACGTGACTTTACCTTCCGGAGCAGAGTAAAAATCCTCAGGGTCAATTTAACTCTGAGAGTGTAAACCAATTTTACACCCGGAGTTAAACTGGCGGTGAGGATTTGTGGCAGCAAAGCTGGGAACCCAGTGGCCTCGATACACCACCCACACAAGCTCAAAGGTGGGTAATGGGCTCACAAAATACCATCAGAAGCTTTAATTAGTGTCAAACACAGACCTACCGTCTTTAACAGGCAATTCCTCTTTCATCTCCTCTTTTCCATCTACCTCTCTCTCTCTCTTAACTCTCCTATTTTCAATGCTGTTTCTTTCTGGTTTCCTGACTTTCCTCTCTCTCCACCACGCACGCACGCACGCACGCACACACGCCCACCCCAATCCACTCTCTGATCTGTCTCTTCTTATACTGCTAAATCCTGAATGTCAATTTAACTAAGAGTTAAACTAACACTCAGGTTTTTACAGTGTTACTTACAGCCCCCAGCCCCCCCCCCCCCTCTCTCTCTCCCTCTCCCTCTCTCTCTCTCTCTCTCTCTCTCGTCGTTGTATGTCCAAAACCGTTCGTTTTGCATTTATCATTTAAAAATGATTCAAACACACAGCACACAACACAATGTGCGCTTGTAGATCGGCTGTTTTCACTAGTTTTGTGCGACGGCCTTGTATGATGAAGCAACGCTTTACTATACATACAAATTTGAAACTTGGAGATACGAGGTTTCCACCCGACAACGACGATATATATGCGCGCGCGTGTGTGTGTGTGCGTGCGTGTGTCTGTCTCTTGCTCCCATCCGCCCACCCCAGTCTATTTTTTTTCTGATGACTTCAGAGGCAGTAGCCAATGAAAGACAAAAGGTAAAATGGATATGGATTTTTCTCACGCAGCCAGCCGTCCCCGAGATGATTAAGTAGTTCATCAGGCAGAAATATAGAATTCTTCCCGGCGCGCTCATCGACCTGTCCTATAGATACATTAAAACACCGGCAGGAAATCGTTTGGCCAACGGACTACGCTATGGATCGCCTTGAAAACACTCGGGCGGATTGATCATCGCCGCATCTTCGCATGCGTGCGAGCGTTCATTCGGGGTCCCGGGCCCCGCATGCATGTGTGACATGACATGTTCCCCGTGGAGGCCAATATACCCACGTAATGCTCACGCACATGAGGTCCACAGTCAGGGGCGTCACACCAAATTCTGGGCCCTGGGTACAGGAATTCACTGCGGGCCCCCCATGAATGTTAACTAATTGAAAAATAGCAGATATACAAGCTCACAGCGTGGCACCGAGTAGATGATATGTATTTGGCCACGGACCCCCATCTCAAAATATTTAGTTCCAGGGACCCCCCAGAAGCAAAATTTGAGTTACAAATGTTCGCTTAAAAAAATACATATATTCAAAGATTTTCACACATTTTCACGACTTATCAAAAATAGCAGATCTACGAGCTCGCAGCGCGGCACTCGGTGCCGTGCTGTGAGCTTGTATATCTGCTATTTTTCAATAGCTAAAGTTACTAGGGCCCCTCCACCTTGGGCCCTATAGTCACTCAGTCCCACTCCCCCCCCCCCTTGTGACGCCCCTGTCCACAGTGACAAATTCGCACAAACCTGTGTGGTAATACATCCGCGTAATGAGCGACTCCTGCATTTATACATGCAGCTTCGCTCAGGTCTTTAGGTTAAGCGCCGTTACGCGGGAACACTATGAGCGTGTCTAGAACATATAGTAATTTATCAGTGGCTATAAATCTATTTTATGATGTTTTGTAAATATTGGATTATAACAACTTATTGGCATTTTTTTTAAACGTGTGCTGCCTACAACTCACCCGTTAGGAAAAAATGTGTCTTTGTAACACATCCGGGATTTTATGGAGTGCATTACTCTGACTCTGAAACGTTGTCGTTTATTTGGTGTGCTGCTGTTCATCTTTTGTATGTCTTTCTTTCTATTTCAGGAATTCCTCTGGATTGAACGTTAATATCGTCACTGTCGGGCAGAAATCTTGTAACTCCAACTTTCAAATTTGTACATTTTTTGGCAAAGAAAAGCACTGCTTCATCACACAAGGCCTTCGCACAAATGTAGTGAAAACAGCTGATCTACAAGCACACAAGGCCTCGCGGTGCGAGGCGTTGTGTGTTTGTAGATCGGCTGTTTTCACTATAGTTTAGATCATTTTTTAAATGATAAATACAAAACAAACGGTTTTGGACAAACAAGGTTTCCACCCGACAACGACGATATAGAGGGCTGCCGAGACTCATCGGTAACCAGTAAAATAGACACCTTCACGGAAATAAATTCAAAACCCTCCAAAACACGGTTTGTAAAGATTTACAATCCACCGAACACTATGAAGCAAGCACTTCATTTTACATAAAGTGGCCCCTGTGGTTGTGATTAGAACTGTGTAGGTGGGAGCCATGGTAGTAGTAGAATAAATGTGTTCTGGTTTAGTGGTTTACTAGAGAGTTTTGCCCGTTTCATTATTTATTATATTTATTGATTATACATTAATTTCAGCGTTACGCCTCCTTCTATGGATTAGAAACATATTCCTCCCGCTTAAAAATGTATATAAAATGTAGGCCGGAGACTCACAGTTGTTCGGATCAATTTCTCAGATATAAAAAGGTTTTTATCACTAAAATGCAGTACTTAACTTGATACAAACGTGCGGTCAGCTCCAATATGCCAATAGTGATAATAAAAAACTAATCGTAAGGACGGAGCCACATGGGAATGACATGGCTCCAGTGGGGATCAGCCTGTGATCTCATCTTTATCAGTGCTTCTCAAACATTTTCATGTCAAGGACACATTTATATTTATATGTACTGTATGTAAAGACGAGAACATGTGTGTACATCATGTCTCCATCCGTCAGTCCGGACGTCTGTCCATGTACGTTTTTTTTACAGTCTATGGGTATGACGCTCTGACATCACTGTGAACCACACTAACAGAATCCCTTGTAGATACCCTCACAAAAACATATACAGTAATCCTGGTCTCTAATGCCTCCCCCTAGCTGGGGCACCTGATGGAGGGGAAAGGAACTGGTTGGAATGACGTGTTCCTTCCACGCGCCACGTCCAAACCGGGGAAATCCCCACTGGCAGGTGAAAAGAAGCAACTTGGTCTACTCATGTATAGAAGGAAGCATGAGGTCAGTCCGCTGTCTCCCTAGGCGGTGGCAGAGGGAGAGCATAGAGAAAAAAAATAATCCCTTTTATGCCCTTATATGTAGCCCATATCTAACAGGACTTCATATGGAACTGCCTATATATGAAGGAAGACAGCCCATATCTGTGTGGCTGGTTCTACAGACAAGGATCTCCATATATGGGCATAAAATGGGATAGTATGTATGATGTCAGATTTCATAGACGTCATAGGACTTTCACATAACGAATAACTGAGTAAGCATGTTTGGGCTCTCACAGCATATCTCGATATACAATACTGGATATCCATATATGGTTACCAGGGGTCTCCATATATGGGTAACTCGTCTGATATACTGTACATCACTGGCCAGATGTCCAAGACATGGCGCCCTTAGGCGTCTTACTGGTAATCAAACACTTTCAAGACTTTTTGAAAATGTTCCAAAATAGCAGATGTACAAGCTTGGCACGAAGTGAATCGCTGTGAGCTTGTAGATCTGCTATTTTTCCAATAGCCAACATTTAAATGAAGTGGTTAAAATGATTGTGATGCTACCACACTTTGAGAACCAATGACATGACGTCAGCTGTCGTGTATCTATAACCCCATATTTGGTCAAGGTTTCAGCCCGTTCCGAGCCCAGCTGTCTTCCATTATAACATTTTATATTTCAAAAACTACGAACATTTTGAAGAACAAGTATTTCTGTGGCTTACTGGTAAAGTGCACAAGAAATGGGCTTACAAGATTAGCCCTGGACACTAACTCACTCTTTATCGCTCGCTCGCACGCACGCACGCACGCGCGCGCGCACACACACACACACACACACACACACACACACACACACACACACACACACACACACACACACACACACACACACACACACACACACACACACACACACACACACACACACACACACACACACACACACACACACACACACAGGCTTTTCTAGAAGTGCTTGCCTCCTACAGTACAGTGGCACGCTGTTAATAATATTGCCAGCACATTTGGCAATGTAGTTAATTGTTTGACTGTTATGACAATAAAGAATCCAAACATAAAATGATTCAGTTTAACTGAAGTGACAATGACGGGGCGAGAAATAAAGATAAGGAAGAGAAGTTAGCGTTACAGAGAGAGGGAGAGAGTGATGGAGGGAGGAGAGAGAGAAAGACGGGGCAGCTTTGAGGCCTCAGAAGATGCTGATGGAGAAGCTGTACAATACATATTGAGTCACTGGTAGATCTAAACCGCTCATTACTGCATGCACGCACACATGCACACACTCACGCACACACTCACGCACGCACACATGCACACACGCACGCACACACACATGCACACACGCACGCACACATACACACGTTTGCATTACTAAACGTCTGAGGACGTCAACATTTTATCGGACTTTGGTTCAGTTACTTTTTCTATTTGTAAAATCTGTACAAGCTTGTAGCTATTTTCCATGCATGACACATAATCAATCATAACTCCAATAAACCTAAACTCTAAATGTCTAAACCTAAACCTAACCTAAATCATTGTCTTATTTTTTACTATAAAACAGCAATTTATGTTGTGAGGACCAGGGAAATTGCCCTCTCAATGTCAATTTCTCAAATTATACTATCTTGTATAGTAATACAATGCGTGCGCGCACACACACACACACACACACACACACACACACACACACACACACACACACACACACACACACACACACACACACACACACACACACACACACACACACAGTGTGTCCCAAGCTACAGGTAATTTTGCAGTTGCCATGGCAGCCTTCTCAGCAATCCCACGCTCGGACTTAGTGAAGATCATTAGTTTTGCACCAGAATTGTATGGAAACCGAAAACAATCCACCTCCGCCTGTCCTGCAGATACGGCTGGATTGTTTCATTTTACCATACCACCACACCCATTAAGAGTGGGACGGTATGACATTAATGTGTTAATCCAAGTTGTGTCATGTGTCAAATGTCATGTGATGCAAACAGAGAGAGAGAGAGAGAGAGAGAGAGAGAGAGAGAGAGAGAGAGAGAGAGAGAGAGAGAGAGAGAGAGAGAGAGAGAGAGAATGGGATGAGCAAGTTGTACAAAATGGTGCTTCCTGATACAGTATTTGTTAATGCCATAGCATTAGCATCAGCTGTTAAAGCGGCCCACCATGCTTTTCAAAATATATTTTTTATATAAATATTGGTCCATAATATGGTTTTATACAGATTTTAGCCTAAACAACCACTCGGATATTGAAATGTCATGTTCGGTCTGTCTCTAATTCCAAGCTGTTTCAGATGCAATACCAAAATGCCTTTGTTGGCAACGGGCGCTGTCTTTGGGCTAAAATTGGAACGATACAGAGAATATTAGAGAACCATGATGAGAACCATGTAGAGTCAATCGTAATCTTCTCTGTATCATTCCAATTTTAGTACCACTTTACCTCATGGTTCCACCTCATATACAGTATATAGTCTCAATATTGGGCCCAATAGGGGCCCAATAGGAAATGGGCCCCCTGTGACACAGCATGGGGCCGATTTCAACAGAGTACCGTTCAGAAAATCACTGAAATGAAAGGCAAGGCTTAGAGTTAATGAATGGGGTTTTAAGGGCTGGAAGAGACACTGGGAAGACTAAAAAACAAGAGAAAAAAATGAAAAATGTGAAAATCATGGTAGGTATGGGGCCCCTTTAAACAAAAAACGAACTAAAAAGATATAAACAGCGTATATAAAACCTGCTGAAGTGGACCAGGACCACTGTGTTTGTATAATGATAATACTGTACATACCTCCCCACCACTCAGTTTGCATACATTCATTTTGCACTAATAAGCATCTTTTTATAGTTACGTATGTAAAACTGTTCATGCTTAAAAAAAAACATCAATCAAGCAGGCAAAATTGACAAACTGTGCGTGAACCTGCTGATCTGTAAAGTGTCAAACCAAACCAAGTCAATAACCTGACTAGCACAACTGAAAGCAGTATGTATTTGTCGTTATGCTGTTTTAGTTTGGACATATTGACACACAATATGGACTTAATGCTCAGGTGGCACTATAATGGCAACTCTTTCACTCAATGTATTATTTGTAATAACAGCCTATATTCTTCAACCGCGGGATAACACTCATTCATAGCATCATATCGTCTCTGTGGGGTGGAAATCTCATACAGTATATGTCCAAAACTGTTACTTTTCTGGATTCATATAAAAAAATTGCTAAAGTAGCAGATCTAGAAGCGACGCGTTTTGAGCTTGTGGATCTGCTACTTTTGATGCTTTGGTGTGATGCTGTATTATGATGAAGTTGGGTGCCAATTCACGGAAAAGACGTTATAAATTTGGAGATTTCTGCCCGACAGCAATGATATCGTCGTTGTCGGGTGGAAACCTTGTATCTCCAAGTTTCAAATTTGTATGTTCTTTCGCAAAGTAAGGCCCTGCTTCATCGTACAAGGCCGGCGCACAAAAGTAGTGAAAACAGCAGATCTACAAGCACACAATCGTCTATTTTCACTAGTTTAAATCATTTTTAAAATGAAAAATGCAAAACAAACGGTTTTGGACATACAAGGTTTTCACCGAACACGACGATATGCTAGCTATAGTTTTCTCTTACAAATTTACAGGTAAAATAACATAGTCGGATAAAGGGAGAACTTGGATTCAAAATTCAGGGAAAGGTGTACAGAAGCAAATACATAATAATAAACGGTTGAGAACCACTGTGTTAGACAACATATTTTGTAATGCTGTTCTTTCATTTAGAGCCTACGTGTTGTGGAATACATTAAGACTCCAGACACACTGGATAGCATGTAAACGGCTGTATTTCTGTCTGTGGGAGATGGCCGTGACAACATTTGCATTCACAAATGTTGCAGGACGTGTGGAAAAGACGGCTCCATTTAGCAGCCTCCAGCAGTTTTCTTTTATGAATTATCTACACCTGGGGACCGTTGATTATGTGGAGGAAAAGAAATGGATACATTACAATCCATCCTATTTAGCAGTTTGACAGAGTAGGTTAGGTGCTCTGGGCAATGGACAATGTACCCACAATCTGACCAGTAACTCAGTGGACCAGTGATTGAGACCAGTAACCCTTTCATTAACCCATTTAGGCCTAGAATTATTGAATGCTTTAACTATTGAAAAATAGCAGTTTTACCACTTTTTGTGGTCACATGTTCAGATACTGGATTCTGATTGGCTTAAAACAGTGGTAAATCAGTCAACAACCTTGAGTTGGCTCATGGACCCCGCCCACTGTTGTGTTGCAGTTGTATAACTAAATAACCTTGCAAGTTCCAACTGTGTTTTCTTTCATTTATATGGCAGAAGTGGTAGAAAAGCAATTTACCATTCGAGGTACACATTCGAGGCCACAACACTGTTTCAGGGTTGTCCTGAAACAGTGGTAAATCAGCCAAGAACCCACTCCCTCTCATGGTAAATGGCTTACTACATATACAAGCTCACACGAGCTTGTAAATCTGCTATTTTTCAATAGTTAAAGCATAGTTGAATATATCTATTTAAAAGCGAACATTTGCGACTCAAATATTTGCTTCTGGGGGGTCCCTGGAACAACATATTTTGAGTTGGGAGTCCGTGGTCAAATACCTGCAATTTTGGGGGTCCTTGACAAGAAAAGGTTTGAGAACCACTGATTTAGAAGGAAGGATTTAGAAGTCGGGTCAAAGATCAGACTTTTTTTTCAAAAATAGCAGATCTACAAGCTGCTGTGAGCTTGTATAGCTGCTATTTTTCAATAGTTAAGGCATAAAATAATGGTTGAAGTGGTTAAAATCTAACGCGACTCTGTGTGTGTGTGTGTGTGTGTGTGTGTGTGTGTGTGTGTGTGTGTGTGTGTGTGTGTGTGTGTGTGTGTGCACTTGTGTGTTTGTGTGTATGTGTGCGCATTGGCGTACCGTTAGGTTCCCAGGTCGGGGGGTCCTATTTGGACCGGCCCAGCCCACAACAGCCTAGTCCAGTATGATTCGCCGGCGCCGCCGGCCGAAAAATCGCGGTTCGGGTCGGTTCGGATCGGCCGAAAATTCGGTTTGGTTTGGGTTTCTGTGTGCATTTCCAGGTCGGTTCTGGTGTGTAACAATGAGTTATACCACACAGCGCAGCATGTACATACGTGCACACTACACACATGCACTACACTAGTGATGCACGTGTAGGGTTTTGATGGACACATTTACATTTTCTGGCCCAGCTCAAACTGCCCCAACACAGCATCAATTTTCACAGCCCAGCCCAGCCATTAAATACATGTCAAATACGTCTTTGAATGTGGATTTTTAAGCCAATTTCAACTGTGCAAAAACAGAATGGAGGAGAAACTTCAGCACTGATTTAGAGCACATAGCCGAACAGTGCAGTGCAACAGAGCCATACAAAATATCATTAGAACATTTAAAAGCAATGAACCGTTAATTACATGACGGCATGATGAGTGACGACATGCATGCTTGTTTTAATTGATAACACTCCTGTATATGATTGTACACACGGAGCACAACTACTACTGTATCACAGAGAGATGAGACAAAATAAACAACTATAAAGAGAAAGAGACGGTCGAAACACCAAAGCAACAGCTCTATGCCTCTCAACATAATTATTTTCTACAATCTATGCTCTTATCAGTTATCACAAGGCACAACAAGAAGCCAACTAGCAGAAGGTAATTATAACCAGCTCCTTACCTAGCTCTGGTCCATAGCGTTAGTGGAGTTCTCCCTAACGCTATGTTCCTCTACATCCGTATTCCTTGGCAAAACCGGAAAACCCCGCCGTCTGGTCCGAAAATAACAAAAACTGTTTCGCCCCTCATCAAACCAAAGGTATCAGTGGACAGTTGAAAGCTTACTCTACTTAGTGGACGCGGGTTGAGCCCCCCACCACACGATTAAAATACATTTCTAGGGCAAAATGAAAAATATTCTACCGGATGGAGACTCCATTTCTTCTCGTTTTTCACTATTTGTCGTCGCCATCAAGGTGCCAACTCACTACTGCCGCGCAGGTCAGAGGACCGAATTACACTGAGCATTAGTCTCACTGGGTGTTATTCAACTCTGCGACGTTGGAAGCGCTGTTTCGTAAAAACCTGGAAGAGCGTCTCCATCCGGTAGAATATTTTTCATTTTGCCCTAGAAATGTATTTTAATCGTGTGGTGGGGGGCTCAACCCGCGTCCACTAAGTAGAGTAAGCTTTCAACTGTCCAATGATACCTTTGGTTTGATGAGGGGCGAAACAGTTTTTGTTATTTTCGGACCAGACGGCAGGGTTTTCCGGTTTTGCCAAGGAATACGGATGTAGAGGAACATAGCGTTAGGGAGAACTCCACTAACGCTATGGACCAGAGCTACTCCTTACCTAATCTGCTGCGGATGTGCAAAGTTTAACAAACTTTCAAAGGGTGTACGTTGTTTAAGTCAAAGGAGCATTGTTTTCATATCATAATATGAACTTTAGTTTAGTCAAAAGCTTGTACAATCCACACTGGTCCACACGTGAGTTATTCTGTTTACATTGGGCTACTAACAAGCAGAAGCACTTCACTTCCTCTCTAGATTTCAAAATAAGAGGCTACTCCCGTTGGGAACTGGTTTTATTTTTAAGTCTACTTACAGGAACTTGGGAAGTAATGGACTTAATTAGAATTACATGACACGACCAGTTTCGAGTGGGTTTCGAGCATAGGGAAGCCTACGGGCTGACCGCAGCCTCTTCTAGCGTCCGCGTGGTCCTAGTGCCGGCCCCATTTGAGGCTTTTTTCCTCTCCTTTTTGGATTTCAGCGTCGCGGCAGCCCAACTGGTGGTCCGCAGCCCACGGGGGACAAAACGTACGGGACCCCCCCGTCTCCTACGCCGCTGTGTGTGCGTGTGCATGTGTGTGCGCGTGTCTGTGTATGCGTGTGCGTGTGCGTGTGCGTGTGCGTGAGCGTGTGCGTGTGCGCGCGTGCGCGTGCGTGTGTGTGTGCATCATGCATGCATGCATCTGCATGTAATTCAAGAGGGATAAATGACTTCCTCCGACTGTGGCCTAGTTAAGTGTCACACTGCATGAAGAAATCAAGGTATTGTTTTGACTAATTACACTGGAAAGCTTATGAAATATTCAGCACATTTGTATCGCATGAAATATTATTCCTCTCTCTCTCTCGCTCGCTCTCTCTAAATCTCACTCCCTTCACTTTCGCTGCTTCCCCTTCTCTTCCCCTCTGCAATAATTTCACTTCCTCCCTGTCCCTCTAATTCCTCCACAGCCACAGACAGAATATCTCATGTGGCCAAAACGATGTCCAACACTCCTTGACCTCTTTTAAAAATAGAAAGGCTGAATCTCAGGCAACTTAATTTAAGGCCTTCTCCCCGTGGAGCCGAGGGGCCAAGGATGTCAAACTTAGTCAATGTCTGCCTGCATGTGCCACCGCGCACCCCCGCCCCTCCCTACCACCTCATTTCCATTCCACCTTACTGTAGTCCGCATAACAAGCAGTACAGTGAAAGCAGTGGCGTCAGTTCAGCAAAAGCTAGGGTATGGCAAAGATGGGAGTCCTCATGGAAAATAGGCATTACATTTTGGATAACACGGTTCTATTGTGAAAATAGCAGATCTACATGCTCACAACGCCTCGCAGCGCGAGGCGTTGTGAGCATGTAGATCTGCTGAGCATGTAGATCGGCTATTTTCACAATGTCTTAAAAAAACGGGGGAAAAAACAACTTTAGTTTTTTCAAAGACAATTAACAATAATGCATTGCACCTGTGCAGCTGACCTGCGGAACCTGGGAATATACCATTCTGTCAAGATGGGGAGAATATAAGTGTGGAGAATATAATTATAATACCTTGTTAAAATGACCATTATGTAAAATTTTGCATAGTTATTTTACTGTAATTTAACAACATAATAACCAGCACAGATAGACAAAGAGACATTCATGGATTTATATTTAAAAGTAACTTTTATTTCCCCCCCTGGACCCAGGGTATGGCAGCTGCATACCCCTGCCATACCCAATTGACGCCCCTGAGTGAAAGAGAGGTGCAGAGAAAACAGGCTGATCGCAGTACAACTGCATGAGACAACCTTGGATGCAGGATTCTATTGACTATGTTATCTACTTTCTTGTACTGTAGGCCATCTACTGCACAATGCAAGAATAAGAATGCATTATAGCAGGGGTCTTCAACGTTTTCAGGTCA